>NC_079489.1:134679269-134980646 GCF_020520425.1 Spinacia oleracea
AGCCAAAGCTAGACCTTGAACCCATATCATATACATTATATTGCACGGGAAGTGTGGGATGGTGATGGTGGAAGAATGACATAGACAAAGAAACCTTGATATTGCAGAGTCATTGAAGCTCCTCAGTGATGGAAGCTGATGAGAGGTGAAGAAACCCCCTGACAAACGATACAACTTGTTGAACAACGGACACGGACACTTAACACCACTCCACTCTTAGGGATCGAACGAGATACCGACAACCCAAAAGTCTTGAAACACTAATTGGAGAGACACTTTCCTTGGTGACTCTATCGTGAGAAACCTTGCATTTGAATGCAGGCTCTCTTCTCGCAACTCAACTCCAATAAAGGAATTAGGAACAACCTGGAGGGCATTGCTTACAGATACTCCGACTTTTTTGAAATATTAGGACACGGGGTCACAGACTGGATACGCGGTGGGCACACTTATTGGACACATATATTTCACTATTAGTAAAACTTTCAAATTTTTACTTTATTTTCTCAATTTTTTCAAAGGTCCAATGCGTTTTTATAAGCCCACGAACTCGATCATTCTCAAACTCTCACACTCTTTGTTGTTGTGATGCAACCGTCAATATTTCACGCTTTAGATCTATAACCCTTCTTCTTGTTGCTTCCGTTGTCCTAATTCGTAAGCATATATTTGTATTTTAAATATAAAATGTCAATGTATAAATTGTGCAGCTTCGTATGTGTAGTTAATCAATTGTGTTATTTCATATTTGGTGATTACTTTGTATTAATGACAATATAATTTATTTATTTTTTGTTTTTAATTAATGATTCCGATATTTTTGATACTCCGTATATTATATTATATTATATTATTTTCCGTGTTCATGTGTCTGTCATTTTTTTATGGCGTTCCCCGTACCCGTATCCGTTTTAGTGCAACCTAGGTAGATTAAAATTTATATATTATCAATTTTTTTGATGAATAAACGTAGGTTACGTAAAAACTTTTATTAGTGATTTTGAAGGGTAAATTTTATTAAATCGGAAATTTTATCACTAATAAAAAGATATGGAGTAACTTTTACCTTACATCAAGATAGCTTTTAAACAATCTGACTTACTTTTACTTTGGTGTACAATATTTATTGTACTTGTGAGGGGGTCGAAAAAGCACGAGGCTAATGCGTGGCCTTGTCCCTCGTGGGTGTGACGTTTCTTTTTGTCAAATCAAGTGTAATTGGATTTCCTGTGAGTTTACACCCAATTTACTAGTAATATAGGAGTCGCCATTCAGTTTTTAACGACAATGAGAAAAACTGACAAAACCCGGTTATCGTGACATAAAGGGAGTGCAATTATGTTTGACCACGACGGCCGTAGGTTCCCTTGTGATCCCTGGTGTGGGCATCTCTCAACATACACCCGCAAGGTAGAGATTGAGGGTTCGGGGGACTGTAACTACCGAGAAGAGTACTCGCTCTTCGATAACTCCAAAGGCAGGATATCCTTACTGTTAGGTTATGATACATATGACAATTCATAAATCATGCGGAAAAACCATTTAGCCAGGAATACATATTATTTACACATAATCATATAGCATAGTTTAGATGCAGACTCTTTGTTGCGTGCCTTCCCTAGCCGCGCCCGAACCGAACAAGAACAAGTCTTTAGGACTCCAAGTGTCGTCCCTCCGCAGATAGTCCACAGCACGTCCGGATCCGCCTTAAGATTGACCAACTAGAATCGCCCTTAAGGTACTAAAGATTTCGGCAATTTTGAGCAAGGAATGTGACTGAATTTTTCTCTCAAAACTCACTTTGAATACTTGAAAACTTCTTGTAAATTGTGAACCCAGGCCACATATTTATAGGGGTATGGAAAGAGAATTGGAATCCTATTAGGATACGAATTAATTAAATTAGAATCCTAATGAAACTCTTATTTATTTAATTTATCAAATAGAATTAGGAATTTAATTATTAAACGAATCCTGTACGTTTTAGGTTTCGTATGTGAACACAAACCCCCACGCACGCACAGCAGCCCACGAGGGGCGCCATGCGCGCGCGCGCACAGCCCGAGCATCGCAGCCCACGACTGCCGCAGCCTTGGGCGCGCGCTGGGCCTGCCTTACGGTGGGCCTGGCGCAGCCTTGGGCTGGCGTGTTGTGGCGCGCGTTTCCCTTGCTGGACGTGGGCCTGGCTTCGTGCTGGGCCTTCGTCTAGCAAGCTCGTCCGATGCTAATTCGTACGACGCGCTTCTGATTAATTTTCCGATTCCGGAATTCATTTCCGATACGAACAATATTTAATATTTCCGTTTCCGGAATTATTTTCCGATTCCGATAATATTTCCGATTCAGACAATATTTCCGTTTCCGGCAATATTTCCGATTCCGGCAATATTTCTATTTCCAATAATATTTCCCAATATGTACCATGTTTCCGTTTCCGGCAACATCTACGACTTGGATAATATTTATATTTCCGATACGATCTATATTTCCGTTTCCGGCAATATCATCGTTTCCGGAGTATTCATTTCTTGCCTGTGACGATCTCAGCTTCCACTGAAACCAAGATCCGTCGATTCCGAATATCCATAGATGGAGTATTTAATGCCATTAAATACTTGATCCGTTTACGTACTATTTGTGTGACCCTACGGGTTCAGTCAAGAGTAAGCTGTGGATTAATATCATTAATTCCACTTGAACTGAAGCGGCCTCTAGCTAGGCATTCAGCTCACTTGATCTCACTGAATTATTAACTTGTTAATTAATACTGAACCGCATTTATTAGACTTATCATTGAATGCATACTTGGACCAAGGGCATTATTTCCTTCAGTCTCCCACTTGTCCTTAGGGACAAGTGTGCATTTCCTAATTCCTTTGTCGCTCGATGCTTGCTCTTGAACATAAGGTAAGAGTTGTCATCCTTATTATGTCCAGAGGTGTTCCTCGGTTTCAGAGTTCAACTGATCAAATAAACAGATAATCATAGCCTATGATTCATCCGAGCACGGCCATGCATTTCACAGTTTCTAGCTCTCCGAGTGGCCTTGTACAACTTTTAAGCATCTCATCTGGATTTATGGGAGGACAATCCCAATCTTGCGATCTTGAGATTAGACTTCGTTTGATAGGTGATTACCTGAGCGTTGCCTTTATAGCCTCCTTTTACGGTGCGACGGTTGGTCAACGTCAAAGCAACCAGTTCTCAAACAAGTAATCTCAAATCACTCAGGTATTGAGGATTTAGTGTCTAATAATTTTAATGAAATTTCCTTATGACAGATTTTCATCTCTTACAGTAAAGTTTCATAGGTCTTGTCCGATACTAGTCTTCACAAAGTAAGTATCTATGCAAATGATTATGACATTGCCATGTCCACATAGTTCAAGAAACAGAACTACTAGTCATCTTGCATTCTAATCGTCTAACGTTTTCTATGCGTCCAATTTTATAGAAAACTCCGACTAGGGACCATTTTCAACTTTTGACATTCAAGTTCACTTGATAGACATTTCTTAGTCACAGGACTGGTCCTGATAGTCTATCTTGAATATATCGTCAAATTGAAGGGACTCATCATTTAATAAACCACAAATTAAATGGAAAAATGAATTCTTTTCATTTATTGTGAATGATTAACCAATAAAGTTTTTCAAAGATTTAAACTCTAAAACTTTAAAACATTAAACAGAGACATCAAAGCCATTCTCCAATATGCTTGATTCCCATAGCTGCAGTGTGCGAGTTGTGCTTCGCCTGCGGCAGAGGTTTAGTCAATGGATCTGATATGTTGTCATCAGTTCCAATTTTGCTTATCTCGACTTCTTTTCTTTCAACGAACTCTCGTAGAAGGTGAAATCTACGAAGTACATGCTTGACTCTCTGGTGGTGTCTAGGCTCCTTTGCCTGTGCAATGGCTCCGTTATTATCACAATACAGGGCTATTGGTCCTTTAATGGAGGGGACTACACCAAGTTCACCTATGAACTTCCTTAGCCATATAGCTTCCTTTGCTGCTTCATGTGCAGCAATGTACTCCGCTTCAGTTGTAGAATCCGCAATGGTGCTTTGCTTAGCACTTTTCCAGCTTACTGCTCCTCCGTTGAGGCAGAAGACACACCCAGACTGTGATCTGAAATCATCTTTGTCGGTTTGGAAACTTGCGTCCGTATAGCCTTTAACAATTAATTCATCATCTCCACCATAGACCAGGAAGTCATCTTTGTGCCTTTTCAGGTACTTCAGAATATTCTTGGCAGCAGTCCAA
Source organism: Spinacia oleracea (assembly GCF_020520425.1). Lineage (NCBI taxonomy): Eukaryota > Viridiplantae > Streptophyta > Magnoliopsida > Caryophyllales > Amaranthaceae > Spinacia > Spinacia oleracea. The sequence goes on from NC_079489.1 coordinate 134,683,537, forward strand.
TGCGCCTCCCCTGGGTCTGACTGGTATCTGCTCGTAGCACTGAGTGCATACGCAACATCCGTGCGTGTACATATCATAGCATACATTATTGAACCAATCAATGATGCATATGGAATCCCATTCATTCGTCTACGCTCATCAAGTGTTTTTGGGCACTGAGTCTTGCTTAGAGTCATTCCATGAGACATGGGTAGGTAGCCTCGCTTGGAGTCCGCCATTTTGAACCTATCAAGCACCTTATTGATATAAGTGCTTTGACTAAGTCCAATCATCCTTTTAGATCTATCTCTGTAAATCTTGATGCCCAATATGTACTGTGCTTCTCCTAGATCTTTCATCGAAAAACATTTCCCAAGCCAAATCTTGACAGAGTTCAACATAGGAATGTCATTTCCGATAAGTAATATGTCGTCGACATATAATACTAGGAAAGCAATTTTGCTCCCACTGACCTTCTTGTATACACAAGATTCGTCTGCGTTCTTGATGAAACCAAAGTCACTGACTGCTTCATCAAAACGTATATTCCAGCTCCTGGATGCCTGCTTCAATCCGTAGATTGACTTCTTTAGCTTGCATACCTTTTTAGCATTCTTTGGATCCTCAAAACCTTCAGGCTGTGTCATAAACACAGTTTCTGTTAAAACGCCGTTTAAGAAAGCAGTTTTGACATCCATCTGCCATATTTCGTAATCGTAATATGCAGCGATTGCTAACATTATCCGAATAGACTTTAGCATTGCAACTGGTGAAAAGGTTTCATCGTAATCCACACCGTGGACTTGCCTGTAACCTTTTGCAACCAATCTAGCTTTGAAAACTTCAAGTTTCCCATCCTTGTCCTTTTTCAGTTTGAAAACCCATTTGCTTCCAATGGCTTGGTAACCATCTGGCAAATCGACCAAATCCCATACTTGGTTTTCAGACATGGAGTCTAATTCAGATTGCATGGCTTCTTGCCATTGCTTGGAGCTAGGGCTCGTCATAGCTTGTTTGTAAGTCGCAGGTTCATCACTTTCAAGTAATAGAACGTCATAGCTCTCGTTCGTCAAAATACCTAAGTACCTTTCCGGTTGAGATCTATATCTTTGCGATCTACGCGGGGTAACATTTCTAGTTTGAACATGATTCTCACCAGATTCTTCTAAAGATCTCTGAGTTTAATCCTGAATGTCATCTTGAGCATTCTCTAGAGTTTGTTGTTCGACTCGAATTTCTTCGAGGTCTACTTTTCTCCCACTTGTCATTTTGGAAATGTGATCTTTCTCCAAAAGGACACCATCTCGAGCAACAAACACCTTGTTCTCAGATGTATTGTAGAAGTAATACCCCTTTGTTTCCTTTGGATAGCCCACAAGGATACATTTGTCAGATTTTGGATAAAGTTTGTCTGAAATCAATCGTTTGACATATACTTCACATCCCCAATTCTTAAGAAAAGACACATTTGGAGGCTTTCCAAACCATAATTCGTATGGAGTCTTTCCGACAGCTTTAGACGGAGCTCTATTTATAGTGAGTGCAGCTGTATTTAGTGCATGTCCCCAAAATTCTAATGGAAGTTTGGCCTGACCCATCATTGACCTGACCATGTCTAGCAAGGTTCTGTTCCTCCGTTCTGACACACCGTTCCATTGTGGTGTTCCAGGAGGAGTCAATTCTGATAGAATTCCACATTCTTTCAGATGGTCATCAAATTCATAGCTCAGATATTCACCGCCTCTATCATACCGCAGTGCCTTAATCTTCTTGCCTAATTGATTCTCTACTTCACTCTGAAATTCCTTGAATTTGTCAAAGGATTCAGACTTATGCTTCATTAGGTAGACATAACCATATCTACTGAAGTCATCAGTGAAAGTGATAAAGTAGCTGAAACCACCTCTAGCATTTGTACTCATTGGTCCACATACATCTGCATGGATTAAACCCAATAGTTCATTTGCTCTTTCTCCAACTTTAGAGAAAGGTTGCTTTGTCATTTTACCAAGTAAACATGATTCGCATTTACCATAATCCTCTAAGTCAAATGGTTCTAGAATTCCTTCCTTTTGAAGTTTTTTCTAAGCGTTTCAAGTTTATATGGCCCAATCGACAATGCCACAGATAGGTGAGATCTGAATCATCCTTTTTGGCCTTTTTGGTATTTATGTTATATACTTGTTTGTCGTGATCTAATAAATAAAGTCCATTGACTAATCTGGCAGATCCATAAAACATCTCTTTAAAATAAAACGAACAACTATTGTCTTTTATTAAAAAGGAAAATCCCTTAGCATCTAAGCAAGAAACTGAAATGATGTTTTTAGTAAGACTTGGAACATGGAAACATTCTTCCAGTTCCAAAACTAGCCCGGAGGGCAATGACAAATAGTAAGTTCCTACAGCTAATGCAGCAATCCGTGCTCCATTTCCCACTCGTAGGTCGACTTCACCCTTGCTTAACTTTCTACTTCTTCTTAGTCCCTGTGGATTGGAACATAAGTGTGAGCCACAACCTGTATCTAATACCCAAAAAGTTGAATTAGCAAGTATACAGTCTATAACGAAAATACCTGAAGATGGAACGACTGTTCCGTTCTTCTGATCTTCCTTTAGCTTTGGACATTCTCTTTTGTAATGGCCTATTCCATCACAATAAAGACAGCTTGATGTGGACTTGTCCTGCTTTGATTTAGCATTGCCCTTGGACTTTCCACCTTTCTTGAACGGTCTCTTTCTAGCCTTGAGTAAATCTTTGGCTTCACAGTCCAGTATTATCTCAGCCTTTCTGACAAGGTGAACAAATTCTGCAACTGTTTCTTCTCTTGGTTCACTTAGGTATAGTTGCTTGAAGCGACCAAACCCACTGTGTAGTGAATTGAGCAAGATAGAGACTGCCATCCTTTCGCTTATTGGTGTTCCTAGTAGACTTAGGCGATCAAAGTATGAACGCATAAGATCCACATGGAACCTCAGTGGGACGCCTACCCTCTGTTTAGTGCGAAGGAGCTGAACATGTGTTTCTTGGACCTCCATCCTATAACACCTATTGGGAGAACTAACCTTTAGACTAGACATTGATTCAATCAACTCATGGACGTTTAGGTCTCTGTCCTCCGTGCTTCCACGACAGATATCCCTCAGATTCTTGATGAGCGTAAAAGGTTCATAGGCTACAAACCTTCTAGCCCAATCATCAGGGATATTGTTCAGCATGAGACTCATAACCTTTTTGAGATCCGCATCCCAGGCGTAAAATCTCTCAGGGGTCATGTCTCTGGCATAGTAGCTTGGCATGGGATGTGACAGTACATACTCAAGTCCATTGAGTTTGACTATTTCAACTAGCTTAGCTTCCCATTCAAGAAAATTTGCCAGGTTCAGCTTGACCATAAGCTCAGAACCTATGATGATGTTTTGATTGTTGTTTGCCATATTAAAAACTACAATTGAAAAGAATAAACAAATAAATAACCATTCACAGTTTCTCTTAATAAACTTAAATTCTAGCATACATGCATAATTCAATGTTTATTAAGCATTTTATTCAAGTTATGTGTTCCGGCAGGTGTGAATAAAATGATTCCAAGATCCTAAAATCATTGAAGAACTAAGCACAGTTTGTCGACTTAATCCTAAAACATCTTAGGTAAGCAAAAGCCTTTTGCTAATAGTCTAGAAACTATTCTTGGTTGATAGGTACGTCTAAGAACTTATTAGGTAAACCTATCGATTTTGCCACGACATAAAAGGACTCCTTACTTATATCGTTGAGTTTCACCAAAACTAACATGTACTCACAATTATTTGTGTACCTTGCCCCTTTAGGACCAATAAGTAACACCTCGCTGAGCGAAAACTATTACTAGATTGATGTAAAGGATATCCAAGCAAGTGTATATTTTGGCATGGCACCTTTTAACTCAATTTTTAAGTTTGGAACTTAAGGCTCTTACTATGTTGGTTAGATTTTAAGTGAACTAAAATCCTTAATCATGCAACATAATCAAGCTTATGATCTCATGCATTTTAAGACATATTTAAAAGCAATAAATAACTTAAAACATGCATAAGATAAATGTGATCTAGTATGGCCCGACTTCATCTTGAAGCTTTAACTTCAAAGTCCGTCTTGAAAATCTCCGTGGGAGGCACCATTTTCTTCAAATAGGATAAGCTATAATTAAAACTAATTACAACTATTTGATGGTACGCAGACCATATTTGAATTGAAAAACAACTTTGGTACTTTAGACCAATTACATTCAAATTAATGGTACGCAGACCATATTTTCTATCCTATTTGGGCCATACTAGTCACTTCATAACCTGCAAAACAGTACATATACAATATATACCATTCACCCATTCATTATCATGAATGGCCCACATAGCTGGTTAGTAAAACACATTATGCATCACGTAAACATTTGCAGCAATTAATCAAGGGCACCAATAATCTACCAATTATTCAGTCCTTATTAATTCTAATCAAGTTGTTTTAACCTTAAGGATTTGTAGACCTAATCAAGAGTTTATGACTAAAACGGGCTCCCACTTAAACCAATAAATTCATATGCTTTACTAATTTTAAACATAAAAATGTATTTCTAGTCTAACCGGAAACATACAAATTTAATTAAAATTTAAAGCTCATATAAATTTATAATTGAATCCAAAAAGTTTAATTTAATTTCAGTCGTATTTAAATTAATTCATGATTTTAATTTTAGTAAAATAATTAGAATAAATAAAATTTATAATAAATTACAATATTCAAAATTAAAATCCAAGAAAATAATTTAAATTATTAATTTTAAAATTAATTAAAATTACGTAAGCTGAAAATTTCAAATTAAACATTCAAAACGATCTAATCGCAACGCAAACACCCTACGCATCGCACGCCCATGGGCCACACGCACACAGCCATCGCTGGCCATGTGCGCGCAGCCCATGCGCTGCGTCGCATAGCTGCTGCTTCTACCCTTCGCAAGCAATCGCGCGAGTTGGTGCTCGCTGCGCGCGCGCCAGTGCTCGATGCACGCGAGCCATCGCTCGCTGTGCGCGCTCGCCAGCGCTCGATGTGCGCGCTCGCCAGCGCTCGATGTGCGCGCTCGCCAGCGCTCGCTTGATGCGAGCCAGCGCTCGCTGCGCGCGCTCGTCAGCGCTCGCTTGTGCGAGCCAGCGCTCGCTGCGCGAGGCATCGACGCTGGGTGCAGCACTCGTGGCACGCGAGCTTGCGCTCGCTGCGCGCGAGGCTGCGCGCGCTTGCGCGAGGCAGTGCGCGTTGTGGCGCAGCTCGCTTGCTGCCCACACGCGACTGCCGTGCCTTGCCTTCGCCCATGCCCATTCGTCCATTGCTCGTAGCCCACGACACAAGGCAGGGCTGCTGCCTTGTGCTCGTGCACCATGCCCTTGCTAATTGCATTCGTGCCGCATGGGCGACGAGCTCCCTTGCTCGTTGTCGCATGCCCGCACTATACAACACCCCTTAAGGGTAACACGTAGCGTCCATTGCTTTGTGCGTGCAAGTTATATGAACGAATCGCATAAAATTTAAAAAATTTATATTTAAAATTAATGAAAAATTAATAAATTAATATTAATTGCATAATTTTAGGGCGAAAAATCGAAAATTTATTATTCAATTGATTTCCGATTAACATGGATTCAAGTCTAGGTCATAAAAATTTAAAATTTATCATAAATTTACAATTTTTATGGTGGTTTTTAATCATAGGTATCTAATTAAATTATAATTAATTATGAAAATCAAATTAATTCTAAATTATTCTAATTTTCAACAAATTAATCATAATTACAAATTAGATTGCATAATTAACAAGGCTAGGCATTCAAACTTGTTAAACATATACAGTAGGTCAATCAAAAATTCAAGATTTATCAACAAGAATCGCAAATATTTAATTTAACATCTTAAATTTACGAAATTTTGCATTCGAAAAACTAAAACCTTCGAAAAGTCATAGTTAGGCTTCGAATTTGAGAATTCTGGGTTCGGCAGAAAAAAATTATTTTTGTCAAAATTTTAGAATGCCTTTTACATGCGGAATTGACACAAAAATCACTCGATTTGGATGAGTAACGAAGAAACTGCCGAAAAACTGCGTACGTAAAATTAAATAAACGCAATTTGCAATTAATTAACAATTACGAAAATTAATCACCCCTTTTAATTCTTGCAAATTTGTAATATTTACCCATGTTCATGCAATTTAGATTATGAAAATAATAAGAGGCTCGTGATACCACTGTTAGGTTATGATACATATGACAATTCATAAATCATGCGGAAAAACCATTTAGCCAGGAATACATATTATTTACACATAATCATATAGCATAGTTTAGATGCATACTCTTTGTTGCGTGCCTTCCCTATCTGCGCCCGAACCGAACAAGAACAAGTCTTTAGGACTCCAAGTGTCGTCCCTCCGTAGATAGTCCACAGCACGTCCGGATCCGCCTTAAGATTGACCAACTAGAATCGCCCTTAAGGTACTAAAGATTTCGGCACTTTTGAGCAAGGAATGTGACTGAATTTTTCTCTCAAAACTCACTTTGAATACTTGAAAACTTCTTGTAAATTGTGAACCCAGGCCACATATTTATAGGGGTATGGAAAGAGAATTGGAATCCTATTAGGATACGAATTAATTAAATTAGAATCCTAATGAAACTCTTATTTAATTAATTTATCAAATAGAATTAGGAATTTAATTATTAAACGAATCCTGTACGTTTTAGGTTTCGTATGTGAACACAAACCCCCACGCACGCACAGCAGCCCACGAGGGGCGCCATGTGCGCGCGCGCACAGCCCGAGCATCGCAGCCCACGACTGCCGCAGCCTTGGGCGCGCGCTGGGCCTGCCTTACGGTGGGCCTGGCGCAGCCTTGGGCTGGCGTGTTGTGGCGCGCGTTTCCCTTGCTGGACGTGGGCCTGGCTTCGTGCTGGGCCTTCGTCTAGCAAGCTCGTCCGATGCTAATTCGTACGACGCGCTTCCGATTAATTTTCCGATTCCGGAATTCATTTCCGATACGAACAATATTTAATATTTCCGTTTCCGGAATTATTTTCCGATTCCGATAATATTTCCGATTCAGACAATATTTCCGTTTCCGGCAATATTTCCGATTCCGGCAATATTTCTATTTCCAATAATATTTCCCGATATGTACCATGTTTCCGTTTCCGGCAACATCTACGACTTGGATAATATTTATATTTCCGATACGATCTATATTTCCGTTTCCGGCAATATCATCGTTTCCGGAGTATTCATTTCTTGCCTGTGACGATCTCAGCTCCCACTGAAACCAAGATCCGTCGATTCCGAATATCCATAGATGGAGTATTTAATGCCATTAAATACTTGATCCGTTTACGTACTATTTGTGTGACCCTACGGGTTCAGTCAAGAGTAAGTTGTGGATTAATATCATTAATTCCACTTGAACTTAAGCGGCCTCTAGCTAGGCATTCAGCTCACTTGATCTCACTGAATTATTAACTTGTTAATTAATACTGAACCACATTTATTAGACTTATCATTGAATGCATACTTGGACCAAGGGCATTATTTCCTTCACTTACTAGTTCAGCATAAATAATTGAAGGGACATGTGTTAACTATTAAACTAATCTGAGTTGATTTTAACAATATGCAACATATAGTACTAGATCGAGCGTGATTATCTGATTTAGATTGTTTTAAGGGACCTATCATGATAATCCAATTTCCCAAAAATATTATATTTATTAGGCGTGATCGAACAATCAGATTTAGTTAGTTTAACAGTTCATAAAAGGGCGAGGAAAGCAATTAAATCATAGAAAAGGGACACATTACGACGCACCCTTGAGAGGTGTGTCACGGTTCTCAGAAAACTAACCACTTTGACTTTGCTATTTCTCCTTTTTATTTAACGAATCTCAAATTATGGGACAGGATACGTTCTGTTCGATTTATGGATCGATTGCGACAGAACGCGTGATCAGTTTTGCAGCGTGAGGCTTAGGCTTAGGGGTTTAGAGTCAATACTCAGAATAATAATTGTGTGTCCTTTTTTCACGTCGAACTTGGGCTATATTTATAAAAAAGTGTTCGTGGAAAGATAGAATTGTAGAGCTCTGATCCACGAGGAATTAGGAAAGAATACGTCCCAGGTAATTTCAGCGCCCAGGCCTGGGCGCCGAAGATTTCGGCGCCCAGAGCCAGGCGTTGAAAATAGGATCTGAGCTGTTTTCTTAGTCAGATTCGGATTCCTAGAATCCGGAGTGTTTGAGACTTAATCGAGTCTTTTAGTGCGTATTAACCTTGTGACGGAATGCGTCTGGGCCCGTTACGAACTCTAGGCTCGTTAGGATTTTAATTAATACGTGACTCTTATTTTCGAATCATACTAGGAATAGGATTCTCTCATAATCTCTATCTCATTTAGGATTTATGTTGGAGTGCAACACCTAATTCTGACAGGTTTCTATCTTTTATGACTTGCCACTTTTAACAACTGCCCATTACGGCAGTTACTTTTTTAGCAGGTTTCCATAAATAGTAGGTTTCTATAAATAGCAGGTTTCGGGTGAAATGAAAAGGGGAATTGAGATTCGTTATTTTATAGGAGATGCGTTGTCAAGTGGAGATTTATGTTTTCATCATCGAACCTTCCCTTTCGGGAATGGGGACAAAAGTAGGTGTCTACAGTTAGCCCCCACTTTGACTGAGTCTTGGAGTAAGACGATGGTCAAAGTTTTAGACGGAGTGCGTCGCACAAGCCATGGTGACCTGTTTTGGCGAGGGTCTCACGAGCCCCCGAGTGATAACATTTGACTTAAGGGTCATCACTTGAAGTGTCGACATATCCCTCACGTGTCATTGGGATTTGTAAACGGATAGTATAGAAACTTCCTCACTTTGTCATTGGAAGGATCTAAAGGTGCGTAGAAACTCCCTCACTTTGTCATTGGGAGTAGCTACAAATGTTTTCGAAATCAAAGCTATAAAGTGTAATTGGGCCTGGCCAAGCCCAATCATGAGGTAAAAATGTTTTTAAAATATTCTCATTTTCAGGGTTAGCTAAACGAGAAAACCCTCTTGTTTTTATGGGACGTAAAACGAAGGAAAATCCAGCACATCGTTCTTTTTGGAAAAAACGGAAAACCAATCTTTGGAAAAAGGGAAAGCTACTCACATTGTTCTTTTTTTGGAAAAACCGAAAACCAGAAAAAGTTATCACTGCAGCGACTAAGGACCTGCGCGGTTAGTGACGCAGACCCAGCCGGCTAAAGATGGCGAGCCTGTCCGCTAAGGGTGGACACCCCGTCCGATAGAAGTGGACGAATCTATTTATGAAATTTGAAAATAAGGACCTACGTGGTTTGTGACGTAGACCCCGCCGGCTAAAGATGGCGAACCTGTCCGCTAAGGGTGGACACCCCGTCCGATAGAAGTGGACGAATCTATTTTGAAATTTGTTTTGTGTTTATTTTTTTGAAAATGAGGACCTACGTGGTTTGCGCCGTAGACCCCGCCGGCTGAAGATGGCGAGCCTGTTTCATTTTGTTTTGTTTGAAGACTCTATTTTTCGAAAACTGATGATCTGCGCGGCTAGTGACGCAGACCCCTCCCTCCGAGGGTGGGCGAACCCTGTCCGCTGAGGGTGGACGTCCCTGAATTCGTTTTTCGTTTTGGAACTCGCGTGGTTCGTGATGTGATCTTGCCAACTGAGATGGGCAAGTTTCCTATTTTTTCATCGTGATTTCTTTTTTGAGAATTTCTTTTGTTCATTCTTGCAAGAGCGAATTCTTTCGAGGGATGCTCGAATTTAGTTGTGACCTGAACGTGGGTTGACAACGGGTTTAGACGGACCTTTGTCTTGCGACCGTCTGCTTTCGTGGTTTTGAGCTAATCTTTACGGCTCGATTTTTGCCACTACTTGGTCTTTGATCAGAGGTCCATGTACAAGTGTCAATGACGACCTTTTTCTGAGGTCGAACCTGTTCTTTTGAGATCATCCAAACATGGGATGGCGTATAGCGTAGTCCGGGAATGTGATTTCGATTGCGCACTCTTTGTTGGAGTATATTTTTCGCGAGCCCCCCAAGCACTCGGGCTTGGTTGGTCATTTTTCGCATATTTCATAACGTCTTTTAATCATGTTTGGGGTCATGCTCGTATGTGCGAGCGACCTTTCATAGTGGTGTGCTATTTTGGCGAAGTCGTGGGGTGCGACTTCAGTCTTCGGGCGACAAGGTTTAATATCATCCGGTTTAGCTTGGCCCGGATTAATCTTTTGACAGACAAACATTTTTTTTATTTGAGAAACCAACGACTTAACAACATTTTTTGGTGTTTCGAAGAATGACCTTGATATTTAATATTTGTTTTGAAAAGTGTACATATATGTTCCTTGAGACAAGTCTAAGTTTCGACCAAGTTTTACCATTCATTTTTGCTATTTGGGAGCTTAAAGGTGCTTTTGGGCTTGATCTTAATTGCAATAGGGCCTCGTGTCTAGCAACACGGTTTTAAGTCTTTTCCTGTTCCGCGTTTTGTGAAATCTGGGCCTTGGGCTGCATTTTCGGCGCCCAAGGCTGGGCGTTAATTATTTCGGCGCCCAGCTTCGGGCGCTGAAAGTCCTTTCCTGGCGAATTTTGACTTTCGGATTTCTTAACGCGTTTCCGAATGGGATCAGGATGTCACTTGATGCGTTCAGCTATATATAGGGGCTAGATACGTCCCTATTTTCCATCACTCTCAATTTCCTTCTTTCTTTGCTGTGTTTTAGTTACTCCTTGCTTTCGTCATGTCACTTCCTACTTTCTCACTCCAACGGGCTGTTAGGCGTTGGCTACGGGCCCTTACTCCTACAGAAAAGACGTTGTTAAAAGAATTCCACTTAGAGGCACTTTTAGGCTTACAACAAATTAATATTGACTATAATTTTCTGCATGCAGCCCTAAGCTTTTGGGATTCCGATCATCATGTTTTTGTCTTTCGGGGCAACGAAATATGTCCTTTGCCAGATGAATTCGCTGCGATCCTTGGTTATCCTACTAATGCTACCCCTGCCACTCCTGGCACTATTGAAGAGGGTAAAACAACCATAGGGGCTTTCCTAGGACTAGATGCTAACATGCTTGCTGAAATTGTTGTAGGTGATGAGGTTAATTTGGCAAAACTTGTAAAACATCACTTTAGGCCTAGTAAGAATTTGACCGAACAGAAATTGAATATTCGAGCCCTTGTATTTTGCTTGTTAAATCATTATTTGCTGTCGAGTAACAATGGTGAGTTCGGTGACATAAGGTTGATCCCCTTGATTAGCCAGATGGAAAGTTGCTATTCTATTATGCCGTTGGTTGTTGCCGAGACTTTGCTGAGTGTGGATGAGCTGAAGAAGGATGCCAAATCTAAATATTTTAAGGGAAGCCCCCTATTACTGCAGGTAATTGATTTTTTTTCTTTGCGCACGTATACGTTTTTTTTTCATATATTGTTTTTATTCGTCCTGCCTTGGGGCTGAGTTTCAGCGCCCAGGGTTGGGCGCTAGAATCTTCGGCGCCTGGTCCTGGGCGTTGAAACTGCGCCCCAGGAACCGTTTTCTTTTTTTTTTTGATCGTACCCGTTTTTTGCAGATTTGGCGCGTGGAACGGCTTAGGCTCTTGGAAACTCCGTCTGATCCTAAACATTATCGCCCTATAGCCTTGGGTAAACGAAAATATTTGCATCGAGGCCAGGACGCGGCCGGGTGGGCCTCCTTTTTTACTCATGGTATCTGTTCTATTAAGTGGGTGGTACCGTGGTGGGGTTTGACTACTATGACGGGGGTTCTGATGTATCGGTTTATGTTTCCTTGTTGGGGCTATCTCGGCCCATTTATATTTTCCCTTACCGAGTCATGCGCCAATACGGTTTAAGGCAGACTATCCCCTTTTCTGATACGGTACCACCTAAAGTAGCGGCCTTTTCACAAGCACGGGTTCAAGCGTGGGGTAAGTATTATGATGGTCTCTCGCGTTGGGCCGTAGCTAAAAATGGCTTTGTGGGTCTTTCTGAAAACTACAAGTTGTGGATGAGTTCCGATGATAAGGCCGTGAGGACCGAGGCTCGAAATGGGGAGCCGGCTGAGCTTTTGATACCTCGCATTCGGGTCAGATATGAGGGCCGTGATTCTTCCAATCCTCGCACCATGGTATTAAGACTGTGAAAGCTCGTCCTGATCGAAAGCGAAAGGAAGTTCCTCCCCGTTCCAGTTCTAGGCCTAAAAAGGCGCCTAACATGAAGGGGCCTGCTGTTGTTAAAAGAAGTGCAGGCTCTCGCGGAGATCGTCGCCGGAACAATGTATGGGTTAGGAAGGCTCAGCCGCTTGTAGAAACAGTGGCTAGTCTAGTTGATGATAATAATTCTTCTCCCACCATTGTCTGTGCCCTTGAGGCTGAGCGGGCTATAACCGAAAATGTTTCTGAAGCCTTGGCGTCTTTGGAAGTTAGTGTCCAGGAGCCGGTTCTTATGGAGATTGATATAGGGGCAGCGCAGAAGACTGTGGGGGTAGATCCTGCGAACATTGCCCTCTACAAGACTTTATTTGATGATCCGGAAGAACTAGAGTAGTGTAGTTCTTGCTAGGGTGTAGGTGCCCTTTATTTATTTCAGTTGTGTTTGTTTTTTCATTTCTTAGCACTTTGTTTTCCTTCTTATTATTTTTCAATAAAGGCGTATTTTATTTTTCATTTTCATTTTTTGTTTCTCCTCTTTTTTATATTTTTATATGTCTAACACTTTTTGCACAATTTATATATGTTTTTTTTTATTGGACCGAATCCTTGGTAAGGATTGCCTACGTATCTTGTCAGAATCAGGTCGCGCGTAGTTCTAGCTAGAATAAATTCTAAGATGCCGGATTTTAATAGATATGCCATGAGGTGGAAGCATATTACTTAACCGGTCAAATGAGTGAAGTATTATCATTATTTTCGTCTGCCGTTTTTTTTTGCCGTAAGTCGCGTAAAAAATGAAATTCGACTATTTTTTGTATGGCTATATTTTTTGGTGAGCCTATTTGGATACGTGCTGTACCCCCCAAGTGTTCGTTATTTTTCCGTTATGTGCGGATAAAATGACGAGCACTTCTAAAAAATTTTAGGCAGGCAGAGAGTTTAAACGCCCAGGCTGGGGCGTCAAAGATTTCGGCGCCCAGCCCTGGGCGCTGAAAATGATTTCTAGTGGTCGTTTTTTATGCTTTGCTTCACGTGTTCTTGCATTTTTTTTTCTTCGTTTTAGTGCTTTGTTTTTTACTTGTATAAAAATTGATTTTGAGGCTATTTCGGAGGCTTTTTTTACTGTTAGCGTGAGACACATTTTTGTCCGGATTAATTTTTTCTATTCGTGACTCGAAACGGCTTTGAAAATAGAGTTAGGGTGCGGGAGTTATGAAGATCTTTGTGTAGGATTTTGGGTGGGTTGAGGTGCGTGTCGTTTTTGAAGGGTATGGTGGGGTTACATTTTATTAATTCCCTTTTTAAGCAACATTTGCATTTGTTTTGGATTTTGATTTCCTTTGATTTCTTTGGGTTGCATGGATTGACTTTTATGATGACACTGGTTGACTTTTATGTTTTGGGGATATGAAGGGGATGGTACGGTTTATTTTGTGGATTTCGGGAATTGGTTCCCATTGCACGATTTTAAGACCGAGTGGGCCTCGTTTATTGGGCCTAGAGTGGGCCGCCTCTTTATTTTTGTATTTTGCAAGTACATTTGGTGCTTACTTAGTGTTAGAATAAAATTTTAGGAGAAATATTACGCCTTTATTAATTTGGAAAGTAAGGATAACACACTGAAATAAAATTGACCTATATTCTAAGGGGTCTTAGGACCATCTAAAGTCTTTATTATTTTTTCTATCAATCTAAAGAACTACTAGGCGCTTTTTACTATGGTGCTCTATGTGGCTCGAGCCTTGGGTTTAGTCTCGTAAAACTTTGGTCCTTCACCGGTACTCATCTTGAATTCTATTCCTTTTGCATTGACCCACTGATATGTCTTCACCCATCCGTTCTCGATCTCTTCTAGTGTTGATGTAGGAACCATTAACCGGGTTGGATCGAAACCTTCATCTTGTAAAGCTAGGGTAGTCATCACAGTCTCGTCCTCCATAGGCCTCGATTCGTTAAACAATGTCCATAAAGCTTGGTTGTCCAATATTTCAGCTGTTTTAGTCTTGGTGAGGTGGGGTGCCTCATCCAAGGTGTGGCAGTCATGGAAGATTTCAAATCCTGGTTTTAGCAAGCCATCCTGAACGAAGGGTTCAGGGAAATCACAGCATGGGTGTCCTTCTCCTTCCCGAACGAATATCCCGTTAAGGGTTCTTTGATACGGGGGAAGGAGGGTGGTTTGTTTGGCCTCGTTAAGGCGTAGCCCAGACAGGCGGTCAGCAATATCTTCCTCCGTTGGTTCATAGCCTAAGCCAAAGGGAGTAGATTTGTTGGGTAAAGGATGGAATGTGCATTCCTTCTTCCTTATGCCCAATGGGGTTCCAGGAAAATAACCTTGAGCTAACAACATTCTACGGATGACTCGGGATGCGTACGGGTCTAGGAATGCTGGATCATAATCTTCGATGAACTGGATTGCTTCTTCCATTTGAAACCCGTAAAGGTCGTCTGCAGTTTCGGCCGTTCCAACCATAGTACAACTGACGTCGAGAGGAGGGGCGCGGATTTCTAGTATTACCCCGTTATGGTTAAGTTTAACCATTTGGTGCAAGGTAGAAGCCACACCTCCTAAGTCATGGAGCCAAGGTCGCCCCGGGAGGAGGTTGAAAGTGGGCTTGATGTCAATTATTTGAAACTCCGTGGTGCGTGTCACAGGCCCGGTTTGTGTGGTAAAGTTGATTTTTCCCAACACATGCCTTCGGGAATTATCATAAGCTCGTACCCCTTGCGTGGAGGTTTGGAAGTCATCGTTTCCTAGCCCCAAGCAATGGGCGGTTCGCAATGGGCAAACATTAACCGCCGAACCGTTATCTATGAGCGCTAGGGGGATGTTTTGTCCTTTGCATCCAACTACTAGATAGAGGGCTTTATTGTGAGCACCCCCCTCTTTGGGCAAGTCTTTGTCAGTGAAAACTATGGCCTTTTCTCCGGCATCTCTCGTGACGTGCTTAATCAATGAGTCAGGTGTGATATCTGTAGGTACTGAGATGAGGTCGAGTGAGCGAATAAGCTTTTTGCGATGTTCCTTTGAAGTACACATGAGATCCCAGATGGTAATTTCGGCTTTGGTTCTTTTTAGTTGTTTCAAGAGAGGATTTTGAATGACTTATGCGATGGTGGCGTGCCGTCCATTCTCAGGAGTTTGCCTAACTGGGATATCGTCCATAGGAGGTGGGCGAATATCCGGTTGGTATATCCTTCCGGATCGGGTGAGGTTGTCGACCTCGGGCTCCTGAGGGGTGGTGTCAATGTGAGCATACCCGGGCCAAGTTTCAGTAAAGAGGTCCTGGTCCGACTGTTGACACCTACTTTTGTCCCCATTCCCGAAAGGGAAAGGTTTGATGATGAAAACATAAATCTCCACTTGACAACGCATCTCCTATAAAATGAACGAATCTCAATTCCCCTTTCCATTTCACCTGAAACTTGCTATTTATGGAAACCTGCTAAAAATAGTAACTGCCGTAAAAGGTAGCTTCTAAAAGTGGCAAATCATAAAGGATAGAAACCTGTCAGAATTAGGTGTTGCATTCCAACATAAATCCTAAATGAGATAGAAAACTGCGAGAATCCTATTCCTAATATGATTCGGAAATAAGAGTTACGTATTAATTAAAATCCTAACGAGCCTAGAGTTCGTAACGGGCCCAGACGCATTCCGTCATGAAATTGATACGCACTAAAAGACTCGATTAAGTCTCATACACTCCGGATTCTAAGAATCCGAATCTGACAAAGAAACGACCCAAACAGCAATTTCAACGCCCAGCCCTGGGCGCTGAAATTGACTGGATCCTATTTCCAACGCCCAGAGCTGGGCGCCGAAATCTTTGACGCCCAGCCCTGGGCGCTGAAAATACTCGGGAATTGTTTTTTCCTAATTCCTCGAGGATTAGAGTTCTGCAATTCTATCTTTCCACAAACTCTTTTCTATAAATAGACCCCTAAGTTCGACGTGAAACACACAACAATGACACACAACACATAATTATATTCTGAGTATTGACTCCAACCCTTAGCCTAAGCCTCTCGCTGCGAAATTGTTCACGCGTTCTGTCGCAATCGATCCATAAATCGAACAAACGTATCCTGTCCCATAATTGAGATTTGTTAAATAAAAAGGAGAAATAGCAAAGTCAAAGTGGTTAGTTTTCTGAGAACCATGACGCACCTCTCAAGGGTGCGTCGTAATGTGTCCCTTTTCGATGATTTAACTGCTTTCCTCGCCCTTTTTATGAAATGTTAAACTAACTAAATCTGATTGTTCTATCACGCCTAACAAATATGATATTTTTGGGAAATCGGATTATCATGCTAGGTCCCTTAATGCTATTTAAATCAGATAATCACGATCGAATTAGTATTATAGGTTGCATATTGCTAAAATCAACTCAGATTAGTTTAATAGTTAACGCATGTCCCTTCAATTATTTATGCTGAGCTAGTAAGGATATCCTGCCTCTGGAGTTATCGACGAGCGAAGTACTCCTCTCGGTAGTTATAGTCCCCCGAACCCTCAATCTCTACCTTGCGGGTGTATGTTGAGAGATCCCCACACCAGGGATCACAAGGGAACCTACGGCCGTCGTGGTCAAACATAATTGCACTCCCTTTATGTCACGATAACCGGGTTTTGTCAGTTATTCTCATTGTCGTTAAAAACTGAATGGCGACTCCTATATTACTAGTCAATTGGGTGTAAACTCACAGGAAATCCAATTACACTTGATTGAATAAAAAGAATCGTCACACCCACGAGGGACGAGGTCACGCATTAGCCTCGTGCTTTTTCGTAACGGATCGTACAAGCCATGCACCCGCGCAGGCCTTGCGGCCCACGACAGGCGCACATCCCATGTGCAGTGTTGCGCGCGCGCGCGCCCTTGGCTGGGCCTGGCCTTGCGCTAGGCCTAGTCGAGGCGTGCGTTGCTGCGTGCGGCTCGCTGGGCGATGGCCTGGCTTCGTGCTGGGCCTTCGTCTAGCGGGCCTCGTCCGATGCTAATTCGTACGATACGCTTCCGATTAAATTCCCGGTTCCGGAATTCATTTCCGATACGAACAATATTTAATATTTCCGATTCCGGAATTAATTTCCGTTTCGAACAAATATTTAATATTTCTGTTTCCGGAATTATTTTCCGATTCCGATAATATTTCCGATTCTGACAATATTTCCGTTTCCGGAAATATTTCCGATTCCGGCAATATTTCCATTTCCGATAATATTTTCCGATACGTACCATGTTTCCGTTTCCGGCAACATCTACGACTTGGATAATATTTATATTTCCGGTACGATCCATATTTCCGTTTACGGCAATATCATTTGTGACGATCTCAGCTCCCACTGAAACCAAGATCCGTCGATTCCGAATATCCATAGATAGAGTATTTAATGCCATTAAATACTTGATCCGTTTACGTACTATTTGTGTGACCCTACGGGTTCATTCAAGAGTAAGCTGTGGATTAATATCATTAATTCCACTTGAACTGAAGCGGCCTCTAGCTAGGCATTCAGCTCACTTGATCTCACTGAATTTATTAACTTGTTAATTAATACTGAACCGCATTTATTAGACTTAACATAGAATGCATACTTGGACCAAGGGCATTATTTCCTTCAGTCTCCCACTTGTCCTTAGGGACAAGTGTGCATTTCCTAATTCCTTTGTCGCTTGATGCTTGCTCTTGAACATAAGGTAAGAGTTTTCATCCTTATTATGTCCAGAGGTGTTCCTCGGTTTCAGAGTTCAACTGATCAAATAAACAGATAATCATAGCCTATGATTCATCCGAGCACGGCCATTCATTTCACAGTTTCTATCTCTCCGAGTGGCCTTGTAAAACTTTTAAGCATCTCATCCCGATTTATGGGAGGACAATCCCAATCTTGCGATCTTGAGATTAGACTTTGTTTGATAGGTGATTACCTGAGCGTTGCCTTTATAGCCTCCTTTTACGATGCGACGGCTGGTCAACGTCAAAGCAACCAGTTCTCAAACAAGTAGTCTCAAATCACTCAGGTATTGAGGATTTAGTGTCTAATAATTTTAATGAAATTTACTTATGACAGATTTTCATCTCTTACAGTAAAGTTTCATAGGTCTGTCCGATACTAGTCTTCCCAAAGTAAGTATCTATGCAAATGATTATGACATTGCCATGTCCACATAGTTCAAGAAACAGAACTACTAGTCATCTTGCATTCTAGTCGTCTAACGTTTTCTATGCGTCCAATTTTATAGAAAACTCCGACCAGGGACCATTTTCAACTTTTGACATTCAAGTTCACTTGATAGACATTTCTTAGTCACAGGACTGGTCCTGACAGTCTATCTTGAATATATCGTCAAATTTGAAGGGACTCATCATTTAATACTAAACCAAGATTAAATGGAATATGAAAATATAATTCATATATGATAAATGTTCAACCCCATTGTTTTACAACCATGGGCCTCAAACCCATCTTTAAAAGAGTTTATGGAATTCAAAGCTATGCTTGATTTCCAGTGCGACAATGTGAGTGTTGTTTCTCACTTGTTGCATAGGTTTAGTTATCATGCTTTGCCAATCTTAATATCCTTTTCATCGAATGTTCTTCGAGATAGATGATAAGATCTTTTGAGTATGTTTATTTTGTGATCTAGTCTTTCTTGCTACAATAGTGGTTCTACGCATTTTGCAATGAAGAACTATTAAGTCAACAGACATGTGATCTACCCAAGTTCAATGAAGAACTCTTTAACATAAACAACCCTGTTTTATTGCTTCTTAGGCAATAAGTACTTTTACTTCAACTTTATAGGTTGCTAGTGATGCTTTGTTTGGAATTACTTATCCAAGCAGTTCAAAGATATGTGGAATACTTTCCAGCTGTATCTTAGAATATAGAAATTAATATTTTAATATCCCACGCAACAACTCATGGTCTCCAATCCATGTTGCCATTTCAAAACACGATGCTCTATAGCTCGTCCTTATCAATGGTTAACTCCAAAGGGTCTTGCTTGATCCTTTGCCAGTGTTTATGCGTGTAGCATCAATATTTAGCATATCTATATTTCCTTGAATCAAGAACTATTCCTATGTACCTTTTCAAGTACCATAAGTATTCTTGATCTCAATCTAGTTGATCTTCACTTAGATCAATAGAGATTGGTATATGTTCGTCATGCCTAAAGTCATACGATACGTTTTTGGCGATCCTCATATTATATCATACATGATAAATTCTTTTGCAGAATAATTCCCAATTGAATTCTATTCATGTAAGTTTAGCTCATCTAGTTTCAGTAGATACTAAATCCAGCTAAATTCTTTGACATATAATATAGGTTAAGAATCTTACTTAGATCCTTTGATGTTTAACTTAGTAAATGCTTATACATAGTTCAAACATTCTTTACTTAGATTTATTCACATGGGTCGAATATCTCCAATGGAGTCTTTCGTGTTTGATTTAGTAAATGCCATTACTTAATCTAAAACATTAATATAAGATCTTTGTAAATAGATCTTAATACCCAGTATGTACTAAGTTTCGCCTTGGTCCATCATTAATGAATAATATCAAATCTAAGTCATTAGCATTTGAATGTTATTTCACAATAGAGAGATATGTGTGTGATACACATTGGACCAATTAAGTTTTATGTACTCCCACTAAACTTCTTATATATCTATAAGAATCATGTACATTTTATGAAACTAAAATACTTATTAGCTTCACTAAAATATAGTTCTAATTCCCAATTGCTTGCTTAAATCTGTACTTAGATTTTATAAAATAGCTTTTCTTTTCAAGCATTTATTTGGATCCACAAATCCTATGACATACCATGTACATAGTTTCTTCCAACATTTGACTGAGGAAGATGTTTTGTCATCCAATTGCCATATGTACCAATATGCAATCATTGCTTGAATTATAGACTTAAGCATTACGATTTTGCATGAGGTTTCAACACAATCCACATCGTGAATTTGCTTGTAACCTTTAGCAACTAATCTAGCTTTGTGTGTGAACACAATTTCATGTTTGATGGTTTTTATCCTTAAAACAAACTTGCAACCAATTGGTGTGAAACTATTCTTGCAAATCAATAAAATTTTAATTTTGTCATCAAAACATTGAGTATGTTTTATGGCCTCTAGCCATTTAAAACATTTTAGTCTATATATGGCCTCTAACCATTTTAGGGAATCTGGGTTTCGTCATAGCTTTCTTACAGGTCACAAACTTATTAATCTACATGATAATAGTTTGACTGCAGGTTGTAGGTTTCTTCGCTATCTAATAGAAGAATCGCATAGCTTCAGTGACCGAACTCTATGCCTACTTGGGTATAGAACATCAAACAATAGAATATCAGTAGCCACTTAAAAGTGCTTTGAATATTCTGTTCTCCTTGAAGCACTTGTAAAGTCTTCTAAGAGATGTCTATTCTTTAAAAGCCACTTCTAAAGTCCTTAAAGAATAAGTGTTCGGATTTTCTAAAGAACTTCGAAAAGCCTCCGGATTGTCCGTTTTATGTTTGTTGTTCGCCTCGAAGACTTTCGAGGTCTATTTTCTCCCACTTGTCATTTTGGAAACGAATCTCCAAAAGGACATCATTTCGAGCAAACAAACATTATGTTCTCAAAAATTCGTGGTAGAAACAATACCCTTGTGTCTCATTTGAATAAATCACAATGAAACATATATCTATACTTGGGCCTTAGTTTGTCGAATGACAAACACTAAGCTCCCACTGTGTTTTGCAACTCTCTAGATATATTTTATGAAAAGTTATTCTGAAATTACTTTTCAATAGCTTTGACGAATTTGGTTTAGTTTGGTGGTAGTTGAGCATTTTGTTTTAGAAATTATAGGAAAAGTCTTTATGATTCATCATTGATCGAATCAAGTACTAATTGACTTCGATTATTCCAACTAAGATATGCCATATCTTATGGACCTAGATTGTGAAATTGCAACACACAATCATTGATGATCATATTTGGTCTCAAGTAATCATCAACGTGATCTAACCTAGATCTTTATGATTTCTTGCTAAGTGGATTTTATACTTCTGAATCTTTGAACTAGCCAAACAGATTCAACTTATATCACATTTGAGTAAATAAACCTATATTCACTCAAATCCATGTGAAATAATAAAGTCATAAAATCTTTCTTTAGCTTTGAACTCTATTGTCTAGGCGTTCTAACAATAGTTCATATCTTTTGTTACTTTCAACAAGTAAGACTAGTTGTCTTAAATTGATCTAGAAATCAATCAATATTCAAAAGTCCATCAAAATAGAGATTTTGAATGTTAACTTGTTGATATGGTCTAAGCAACAATGCCAAAGATTAGTGGAACTCAAATCAAGGGGTTGATTTGAACCTAGTAAAGTTTTTATTGCTAAAGAGTTGTTTGTTTTAATCAAGCATATTGACTCAACCCGTAATTGACCATTTTATTCAAATAAACAAACAAACATTGTTTTTGTTCTTCTGAATGTGAGTCTTTCTGTGTTTGAAAACAGAAATTTATGTATGCTGATTATGGAACTAAATAGCCATTAAGTTCCAGCCTTTGAAAGGACTTAAAACAAACTAGATGACCCTACAACTAATGTAGTATTGCCATGCTTCATTTCCCACTTGTAGGTCATTAGTGTATCCTAGCTTTCATCGTTTGAGTTATTACCGAAGTAAGAACCTCAAGCGGTATATGATACCAAGGAAGTTTGATTGCTAGGTCACTGTTCTTTAAACATTAACTTTTAGGTAGAAACGAAATTGTAAATTCCTTTCATTTGTTCCTTGTTTTCCTATTTCTTGTACCCTTTCTTATAGTTTTAAGAATTGAATTCTCTAGTGTTGACTTTTATACTTTGTTAGACATGTCCAATGTCACTCCAACAAAGTTCTTACCATTTATGTTGAATATTCTGTTTCAACTAGATGATCTTACAGAAGCTTCTAAAGTTCTCTAAGCATCGATCTATTCGAATGTCTAGGGTCTAGACTCATTCGAGAATTAAATGGAAAAAGATATTAGGTTGTTAACCATTGGTAAAGCTGAGCGTTTAAGCTCAATGCTTTATGATCTCAAAACTACAGTGTATTTTGAATTCACAAGCACCAATTGGTTTGCCATTCGATTTTGATACTCGAAAACAACCATAAAAGTTGCTATAAGAAACGTACATTTTAAATTGCTCATTTTCTCTCATTTCCTTGAATCGTTCTTGGATTCACTACCAATCGAGGAAATTTACTGTTACCTTTCTAAAAGGATTTTCCGCAGTGTAAGATATTTAATTATAAACAATAATTAAAACATACATTGAAGCATGCAAAGTCTAAACATTTATCATGAGTAATAACTTGAAAATTAAAGCAATCATGCAATTTTAACAAGTTATTAGCATTTTATTCGAATTTATTGTTCCGGCAGGTGTGAATAAAATGATTCCAAGATCCTAAAACCATTGAAGAATTAAGCACAGTTTGTCGACTCAATTCTAAAACATTTTAGGTAAGCAAAAGCCTTTTGCTAATAGTCTAGAAACCACTCTTGGTTGATAGGTACGTCTAAGAACTTATTAGGTAAACCTATCGATTTTGCCACGACATAAAAGGACTCCTTACTTATATCGTTGAGTTTCACCAAAACTAACATGTACTCACAATTATTTGTGTACCTTGCCCCTTTAGGACCAATAAGTAACACCTCGCTGAGCGAAAACTATTACTAGATTGATGTAAAGGATATCCAAGCAAGTGGATATTTTGGCATGGCACCTTTTAACTCAATTTTTAACTTTGGAACTTAAGGCTCTTACTATGTTGGTTAGATTTTAAGTGAACTAAAATCCTTAATCATGCAACATAATCAAGCTTTGATCTCATGCATTTTTAGACATATTTAAAAGCAATAAATAACTTAAAACATGCATAAGATAAATGTGATCTAGTATGGCCCGACTTCATCTTGAAGCTTTAACTTCAAAGTCCGTCTTGAAAATCTCCGTGGGAGGCACCATTTTCTTCAAATAGGATAAGCTATAATTAAAACTAATTACAACTATTTGATGGTACGCATACCATATTTGAATTGAAAAACAACTTTGGTACTTTAGACCAATTACATTCAAATTAATGGTACGCAGACCATATTTTCTATCCTATTTGGGCCATACTAGTCACTTCATAACCTGCAAAACAGTACATATACAATATATACTATTCACCCATTCATTATCATGAATGGCCCACATAGCTGGTTAGTAAAACACATTATGCATCACATAAACATTTGCAGCAATTAATCAAGGGAACCAATAATCTACAAATTATTCAGTCCTTATTAATTCTAATCAAGTTGTTTTAACCTTAAGGATTTGTAGACCTAATCAAGAGTATATGACTAAAAGGGATCCCACTTAAACCAATAAATTCATATGCTTTACTAATTTTAAACATAAAAATGTATTTCTAGTCTAACCGGAAACATACAAATTTAATTAAAATTTAAAGCTCATATAAATTTATAACTGAATCCATAAATTTAATTTAATTTCAGTCGTATTTAAATTAATTCATGATTTTAATTTTAGTAAAATAATTAGAATAAATAAAATTTATTATAATTACAATATTCAAAATTAAAATCCAAGAAAATAATTTAAATTATTAATTTTAAAATTAATTAAAATTACGTAAACTGAAAATTTCAAATTAAAATTTCAAAACGATCTAATCGCAACGCAACAACCCCACGCAACGCACGCCCATGGGCCACACGCACACAGCCATCGCTGGCCATGTGCGCGCAGCCCATGCGTTGCGTCGCATCGCTGCTGCTCCCCATCGCAAGGCGCGCGCCAGCGCTCGTCGCAACAAGCATGCTGCTGACCATCGCTGGGCGCAGCGCTCGTCGCACGTCGCAACAAGCACTTGCGCTCGCTGCGCGCGAGGCTCCGCACGCTTGCGCGAGGCAGTGCGCGCTGTGGCGCAGCATGCTTGCTGCCCACACGCGACTGCTCATGCCTTGCTCTCGCCCTTGCCCATGCGCCCATTGCTCACAGCCCACGACACAAGGCAGGGCTGCTGCCTTGTGCTCATGCACCATGCCCTTGCTCGCTGCATTCGTACCGCATGGGCGACGAGCTCCCTTGCTCGTCGTCGCATGCCCGCACTATACAACACCCCTTAAGGGTAACACGTAGCGTCCATTGCTTTGTGCGTGCAAGTTATATGAGCGAATCGCATAAAAATTAAGATTTTATATTCAAAATTAATGACAAATTAATAAATAATATTAATTTCATAATTTTAGGGCGAAAAATCGAAAATTTATTATTTAATTGATTTCCGATTAACATGGATTCAAGTCTAGGTCATAAAAATTTAAAATTTAACATAAATTTACAATTTTTATGGTGGTTTTTAATCATAGGTATCTAATTAAATTATAACTAATTATGAAAATCAAATTAATTCTAAATTATTCCAATTTTCAACAAATTAATCATAATTACAAATTAGATTGCATAATTAACAAGGCTAGGCATTCAAACTTGTTAAACATATACAGTAGGTCAATCAAAAATTCAAGATTTATCAACAAGAATCGCAAATATTTAATTTAACATCTTAAATTTACGAAATTTTGCATTCGAAAAACTAAAACCTCCGAAAAGTCATAGTTAGGCTTCGAATTTGAGAATTCTGGGTTCGGCCGAAAATTATTATTTTTGTCAAAATTTTAGAATGCCTTTTACATGTGGAATTGACACAAAAATCACTCGATTTGGATGAGTAATGAAGAAACTGCCGAAAAACTGCGTACGTATAATTAAATAAACGCAATTTGCAATTAATTAACAATTACGAAAATTAATCACCCCTTTTAATTCTTGCAAATTTGTAATATTTAACCATGTTCATGCAATTTAGATTATGAAAATAATAAGAGGCTCGTGATACCACTGTTAGGTTATGATACATATGACAATTCATAAATCATGCGGAAAAACCATAAAGCCAGGAAAGCATATTATTTACACATAATCATTTAGCATAGAATAGATGCATACATGTTGTAGCGTGCCTTCCCTAGCTGCGCCCGAACCGAACAAGAACAAGTCTTTAGGACTCCAAATGTCATCCCTCCGTAGATAGTCCACAGTACGTCCGGATCCGCCTCAAGTTAGACCAACTAGAATCGCCCTTAAGGTGCTTAGGATTTTCGGCTCTTATTGCAAGTGTATGGCTGATTTATATTTCAAAAACTTACCCTTTGAATACTTCAATCGTACCCATAAATTGTGACCCTAGGCACTTATTTATAGGAGTGTGGAAAAGGAATTGTAATCCTACTAGGATGTGGATTTGCTAATTAGAACTTTATTATGACTCTAAATAACAAAGCAAATCTAATAGGATTAGGATTTTAATCTTTGCACAAATCCTAATAGGATTAGGATTTCCCTCACACGCATCGTACAAGCCATGCACCCGCGCAGGCCTTGCGGCCCACGACAGGCGCACATCCCATGTGCAGTGCTGCGCGCGCGCGCGCCCTTGGCTGGGCCTGGTCGAGGCGTGCGTTGCTGCGTGCGGCTCGCTGGGCGATGGCCTGGCTTCGTGCTGGGCCTTCGTCTAGCGGGCCTCGTCCGATGCTAATTCGTACGATACGCTTCCGATTAAATTCCCGGTTCCGGAATTCATTTCCGATACGAACAATATTTAATATTTCCGATTCCGGAATTAATTTCCGTTTCGAACAAATATTTAATATTTCCGTTTCCGGAATTATTTTCCGATTCCGATAATATTTCCGATTCTGACAATATTTCCGTTTCCGGCAATATTTCCGATTCCGGCAATATTTCCATTTCCGATAATATTTTCCGATACGTACCATGTTTCCGTTTCCGGCAACATCTACGACTTGGATAATATTTATATTTCCGATACGATCCATATTTCCGTTTACGGCAATATCATCATTTCCGGAGTATTCATTTCTTGCTTGTGACGATCTCAGCTCCCACTGAAACCAATATCCGTCGATTCCGAATATCCATAGATAGAGTATTTAATGCCATTAAATACTTGATCCGTTTACGTACTATTTGTGTGACCCTACGGGTTCAGTCAAGAGTAAGCTGTGGATTAATATCATTAATTCCACTTGAACTGAAGCGGCCTCTAGCTAGGCATTCAGCTCACTTGATCTCACTGAATTTATTAACTTGTTAATTAATACTGAACCGCATTTATTAGACTTAACATAGAATGCATACTTGGACCAAGGGCATTATTTCCTTCATACAGTACTACATCGTTAAATAAACATCAATACCTAGTATTTGAAAAAGAAAACCAATTCCATTTTAAGGACACGTAAGCAACACCATTTTAAGGACACGTGACAGACACATAATCATCACCACTTAGAAGACACGTGGCCAAGAATACATAATCAATATATTCTTTTTTGATACATAATAAGTCACCTCAACATTTCATCCTTCCCTTTCCATTTTTAGTTTAAGCTTTTAGAACAATTTAATTAGAGAGATTGATTAATACATTGGTGATTATGGTGAATCAAGAATGAGAAACATTTGAGATGGTTATAATTCTCGCGTTAATGAATTCGGCTATTTATTAAACCTACATGTTTACAATTTTTTATAGACCGACATTCCTCCCTGACTTATTTTGCTAAATTTCTTCATTCTTAAGAATTTTACTATTTTCCTATAGGTGGGTGGAAGTTAAAATTATGTTATGAACTTCTAATTCATGCCCACCCCATTGTTTTATGGAAAAATATTTCTTTTAATGAGATTGATATTAGTTAATGTTATCAATATATTAATTTTTTTTAGCCCCTTTAAATTAATAGTGCATCTTCTTTGCATCCCGTTGCGTGACTTGCCTCAATCGTCCATATTTTAAGTTGTTTAACGACTTAAAAACCGATAAACATAGGTCCATTTTTGTTTTGAAATCTGTATGACATCTACTACTAGTGTACTACCACACCCCTAACTCTATAAGCATAATTTCGAGTTTTAAAAAAATGGTTTAGTCTTTGATATTTTTCAGAAATTTGACATATCACGTTTGGTTAGCTTGATCAACAACTCTTAATTCTTAGGTCATTTTCCTTTTTGGTAGTTTAATATCTTGATTGTGATGCAAAGGATAAGGTGCGAAGCTTCATGTATAATTGGCAACTGAAACATTTATACCTTTATCATTTTGGTATGTCAATTTACCATCTTTTTAATTGAGTTCCTAAAATATAGCCCGTGCATAGAACGGGCATACAACTAATTTGTTTTACACAAATTCTTATTTACAAGGGTTGTACAATAAATATTGTACACCGTAGTAAAAGTTAACTCAAAATGCTTAAAAGGTAAGCTTATATGTGTAAAAGTTATCTATTTTTTAGTGATAAATTTTTTCATTTTAATAAAACTTATTTCTTCAAAATCACTAATAAGGTATAAAATTAATCATTTAACCCTTTAAAATGTTTATCTATCAATGTTTATAAAAGTTAATCAAAACTAGTTAAAGTTACAAAAAAATGGGTAAAAGTTATCTTGGTGTACAATAAATTTATTGTACACCTTGTGCGCGCAAGACCTTTTGTTTGTTTTAAATGTACGTACGTGTACACCGTGAAAAAATAAAATAAAAAATTCTAAAAAAAAACACAAATTCTTATTTACAATGGGTGTACAATAAATATTGTACACCGGAGTAAAAGTTAACCCAAAATGCTTAAGCATATATATGTAAAAGTTATATATTTTTAAGTGATAAATTTTTTCATTTTAGTAAAACATATTTCTTCAAAATCACTAATAATGTATAAAATTAATAATTTAACCCTTTAAAATATTTATCTATCAATTATTTTTTACTAATATAAAAGTTCATCAAAACTAAATTAAAGTTACAAAAAAAATTATTGTTATCTTGATATACAATAAATTTATTGTACACCTTATGCGCGCAAGACCTTTTGAAAAAAAAAATGTGAGAACTGAACAAGAAAAAGAAAGAGTGGGGGAAGCAAGAGTGAGAGAGGATAAACAAAAACCTTATCTAGAGCTCCCAATTCAAAGCAGAGTAACGGAAGAAGCAGCGCAAAGCAAAATTGAAAGAAAATGTTGGCAATCCACTCTCTCTCCTCAACCCCTTGCTCTTCTGGCCTTACATCCCCACCAAAATCCACACTTCTTACAAAATCCTCATTTCATGGCCTTCGTCTTCCCTCCGTCAACCTATCTTCTTCCCTTCGCCTCCGAGTACAGACGCCGCCGTCTTCGGTGGTTGTGATGGTGAAGAAAGAAGACGAGTTGAAGGAATTAAGGACCAAAACTAATGAACAACTCAATGAAGAGATTCTGCAGCTTAAAGGTGAGCTCTTTATGCTCCGTCTTCAACGGTCTGCCCGTGAGAATTTCAAGCCCAGCGATTTTGGTCGTATGCGCAAAAGGGTAACTTTTTATTTCTCCATTTTATCTTCTTAATTGGCTGTTAATTTTGATTTTTTTTCATCTGGGTTTGATTATGTGATTGGAATGATATTTATTTGAGGTAATTAGGTAAATGTTGTTATGTTTAATACGAAGTACTTTCTTTGTGGGGATTTAATTGTCACATTACTTGTTCAAATTACACAATCAACATGAATATGGGAGTATGTGAAACCAACAATTGGATAATATCATAATGCTGAGAAGTGATAACATTGTCTTATGTTGGATGGTTTTAGAATAGAGCATGAAATCCTGGTCTTCTAGGCCAAGGGTTTATCTGGTAGCTAAGATGTGAGTTGGCCTGTTCGTGGTTGTGGCTAAAGATGGGATTATCCACTAATTTTTTTACCTGAGAATGGACACAATTAGGCTAATGAAGTTCCTCCTTCATATTGCAAGGTTTTACACAACAGGAAGAGGACACTTTTGATCAATAATTCTAACATTACTAAGATAGATCCTGTTATAAGGTTAAAAAATATTCCCTGTCTTGTACTCTTGGGATTATCCACTAATTTTTTTACCCGAGAATGGACACAATTAGGCCATTGAAGTCCCCCCTTCATATTGCAAGGTTTTATCCAGCAGGAAGAGGACACTTTTGATCAATAATTCTAACATTACTAAGATAGATCCTGTTATAAGGTTAACAAAACATTCCCCGTCTTGTACTGTTATTGCAAGGGGCGAATGAGCGGTATGAGATATTGGTAATTGCAGGATTACCAGGTCTGATTTTGTTGCTGGAGTTTTGGTCTGAAAAGTAGTCACTGGCATATTAGTTTAATTCTTTTAGTGAAGTTTTGAGCTCAAAAAACTACTTATGAGTTACGGCTCTAGGAGCACTTTATGTTTCGCTTGGAGGGTTATGATCTTTGGGCATGGAGAAAGTACTGCTTTCGGAAAATTGGGCCTTCTGATCGGTTTTAGTTGTGATGAATGTGGATTTGGTGTAGCTCTGAAAACTTAGTATATGGAGTACTTAGCAGTAGAAGATAGGTGCATAGGTGCAAACTGCTGTGATATCAAACACATTTTTAAGGTTTTTGCCGTTTATGTTGTGACTTGTGAGTCTTGTGAGGGGGTTTTATCTGGCCTCTCATGTTGAGAAATTTAATATCCATTCAAACCAATTTAATCATGTGACTATTTGAAAATGCTCTTTGTTGGTCGTTTTCATTATCTCGATAAATAAATATATCTTGGGTTGTTGTATATGTGTTTCCCCTTTAATGGGTATATTTTGTCCTTTTCCCTTTTATGCTTGGAAAGGTAACGATCAATAGTATTTCAACCAGTGCTAGCCGCCCCTGTACATGGTTATGGAGTTACTTCCTTCCCCTTTTAATACATGAAGTATTTGACATATTGGTTCTCATTATGTAAGATATTGGGATTTCATTGTTTTCTTAACAATACAGTTTCTCTGGTTTTACATTGGTTGATGAAATGCACACTTGTACGTTTGGGCCACACTATACTCTGACTTAGAAAGATCTATGATGTGGGTTGTAAACAATCCTCTTTTAGGGACAATCTTAAGTCTTTGGTCACAATTGGTGACCTAGCTAGTCCCTCAAGGTCCTCAACATAGCTAATTAGTTAGACATGATAGCCTCCATATCTGTTCATGTAATTAGGTTCTTAAACTTGATGACCCTGATTGATAGCTTTCACTTATGTACTTTGCGTTGCTGCTGCTGTCATTGGATTTCTGTACTAATAAAATAATACAATCCTGATTGACACTCCTTAACACCAGTATTAATCTATGTGATTTAAGCATAACTTCTGTATTACTGATGGTAAATGTCTTGTTGAACTTATATTGAGCCCTGCCCTATATGAATAAGTATTAATAAACTAATTTTCTCAACACTAGGTTGCACGCATGCTTACCGTGAAAAGGGAGAGGGAGATAGAACAAGGAGTTGGCAAGAGGTTATCGAGGAAACTTGACAAGGCGTGGAAAAGAAGCATTGTTGTAAGGCCACCTCCTTCGCTGAAGAAGTTACAAGAAAAGGCCACTGCAGAGGCTGAGGCTGAGAAAGCGTAATGAGCTTAATATCTGTTAGTAAACATGTATCCATACAGAGCAGTATTTGTAGTTATTCATGGTAGGATCTCAATCAACTTTTTTGTATCAGACAATTCATTTGTAAATTTCGGTTCTTCCCTTGTTTGATCTTTCCCCTTACATGCTGTTATCGAAGTCTCATTGGTCATTACTTTGGATTAGGGCTAAGTAAACTCTATTTTTTGTTGGCTTTTTGCATGTTGCCATCAGAATTCAGAAATAGTCTGACAGACACTGAGACAGTAGAGAGTTCATTCTGTTTCTGTCATTCTCTGCCTTGAAGAATCATCCACGCGTAACATTGTCAACTTTGTGATCATCTTTCTGCAATTTTTTTAAATATGAAGATGATGTGAATTGTATCTTTATGCAATATTATTTGTTTAATGTCTTTTTGGCCTCTCTGTAAGACGTTACTTACTTCATGGAGATGCTGCTTGATTTTGTGCATTCAAATTTTCCTGGAAGATTTCTCTAATATCTGCAGCTTTGAACTCTGAAATTAGTCAACTACGAGTACTATAAACACCACCTACTGTACGCAAATATGATGGTGCAGGGGTGTGCACAGTGCTCTTGGAGCACTGGTGTTCAAACGACATGCAATAAATATAAAACGCGGATATCTTGTTGAATTCGGAGAAGAAAAGAACAAACGTTGTTTTTTTGATAAAAAAAGAACAAACGTTGTTCTTTTGTTAAAAAAAAGAACAATGACTGCTCTGTCCCTTTTTTTTCGTTCTTTTGTTTTTCACTCCATTTTTCTGGTATATATACCTTCTTTTTTATAATTTTCGAATCAGAATTTGTGAAGAGGAGAGAGAAAAACTATGGAAAGGAGAGAGAAACTGTGAAGAGGAGAGAGAAAGTAATGGAAAATTCTCAAATATATGTTGATTTTTCTACTTCAATATCAAATCTGTTGATTCTTCTTCTTCAAATTTGAATTCCTCTGCTGATAATCCGATTTGTGAAGGTAATTTTTCAATTTTTTAAAACGAATTACTTATTTATGATGATTTTGATTTCCATGTTCATTATTTTCATCATTTCAATTTATTTTGATTTTTTTGATCATTTCGATTTCTGCATTTCTCAATAACCTTGATTAATGTATTTTGATTCTATATATTGATAATTTTGATGATTAATGTATCTTGATTATATATTTATGACGATTTTGATTTCTGTTCTTTTTTCGATTTTATATGTTCTTTTAGTCTATCTTTTGTTCTTTTATATATTGGTTCTCATATATGTATTAAGAGATTGTAATAATACAGAAAATAATTATTGAACATGTTGTTCTTTTTTGCTTTAGCTTGTTGTTCTTTGTTCTTTTTTGCTTTAACTTGTTGTTCTTTTGATATTACACACTTCAGATCAAATTGTTCTTTTACCATTTTTGTTGTTCTTTTATCTTTTTTGTTGTTCTTTTTTCACATGGTTAAAATAAGTGTTCTACATGATATGTTCTTTTCTGCAATTTTTAATGTTCTTTTTCTTTACTTTATTATGTTCTTTTATGCTCTATTGTTGTTCGTTTTTTTATTGGTAATGTTGTTTTACATGGTTAAAATAAGTGTTCTACATGATATGTTCTTTTCTGTATTTATAATGTTCTTTTTCTTTATTTATAATGTTCTTTTAGGTTCATCCTCTTTTTGTTCTTTTGAGGAATTGCTCTGTTTATTCAGCCTCTCTTCTTGTTCTTTCAGCTGTTTTTGAAGATTTAACATCATTTGTTGATGGTCAAGTAAAAGCTTCCTTTGCTCTTCAATACTGTACTTTTTGAAAAAAGAACAAACATAAAAGAACATTAAGATTTATATCTAATAAACATAAAAGAACAGAACAACAAAACCCAAAAAAAAAAAACAAGTGCACCGTTTTTATCATGAACATGGCTTGTATTTCTTCTCCTTCCCCCTCTTTTTTTTATTTTTTTTATTTTTCATTTTCTATATATATAATATTTCTCCTATTGGATTCATAACTTCTCATTTTAGAAACACATTCTTGAGAGAGAAAGAGGAGAGCTTTTAGTTTCTCCCAACAAAAGAGAGATTTTATGAGAGAGAAAGTTCAAAACAAATTTTCTCCTCCTTTTTTCTCTGAAATGTGATTTTAATTGAATTACGTTTACAAAAAACTAGTTTATTAAGCGAAATACTATTTCAATTTCGCTATTTTATGAATTTTTTTTATTCATTCAAAGAGGTTTATGCTGTTGATGAAGGTGCATCGGGTGATTAAGGTAAATTTTCTCGTTCTTAATTCTATGTTCTTTTTAAATTTTAATGTTCTTTTCTTATAACTTTCTATTTCTGTGGCATCAAAACAGTGTGTTCTTTTTTAGAATCAGCAATTGTTCTTTTTACATATTTATAGTGTTGTTTTCAGATATCTTTTGATAAATAAAATAACAGAATTAGAACATAAATTGGTTGAAAAAGAACATTTTCAGAACTTAAAAGAACAAGAAAAAATATAGATCTGGTTTTAAAGTTCATCAAAGGTTCGTCGTTTTATTTTTTAATTAAAACATAAATTGGTTGGAAAAGAACATTTCCAGAACTTAAAAGAACAAGAAAAATTATAAATCTGGTTTTAAAGTTCATCAAAGGTTCGTCGTTTTATTTTTTAATTAGAACATACTGTAAATTGGTTGGAAAAGAACATTTCCAGAACTTAAAAGAACAAGAAAAAATATAACTGCTTTTTATATTTGTACCTTTTGTCTGATTTGTCAATATTAGTGTTCTTTTTGTTAGTGTTTTTTTGTTAATGTTCTTTTTGTTAATGTTCTTTTGTTAATGTTCTTTTTTTTTGCGGTTTTTATTTTTGTTGCATTTTATTGTTATTTATGTGCGTTTTGGGACAGGTGCACCAAAAGCACCATGCACACCCCTGCACAATCTGAGCGTTGCCTACTGTAAACCCTAACTAATTGAACTTGAAGTTGGTACTAAACTAGTTTTCACCCGTGCACGTTTTCTTTAAATTTTTTTGAACATTTAGTTGATTCAAATGATACATTAACGTGGGTGGTAAAGGGTACTTTTAAAGTGAGCATTAGTTAATAATTTTGATTAATATCAACAACTAAATAATGGAGCTTAATTTAGATGTAATACATAAAAGGGGGTCATTTCGTAATTTACTCCGCATTAATTGAATATTTCAAAGTCAAGATTGTTTCGAAGAAGAATAAAGGTAGTACTTAATGTCCATACAACTAAATCGAAAAAGAAAAAAAAAAACATGTGAGATTTTGGAGGAAAAAAAAATTGTGGGTAAATTACGAATTAGCGATCATATTCTTTTTATTGTTTCGTTGAAAACTAAATGTTATTTCTGCTTGCATTGGAAATCAAAATTCTATAGACCCCTTCGGTATCGTTTTTTGTTTTTTGTTTTTTAGAAAACTGAAACAAAAATATGGAATCCACAAAAAATATTTTGTAGTTTTTTTTGCCAGCCTTCAAAAATTTAATAAACCCGTGCAGTGTACGGGAGCTAACTAGTTTCTTCTAAATGGATAGAAAAATATATCAGGTTAACTTTTCAGATTTTGGTGCCCCGAAAATCGGAGGCCCTGTGATATTGGGTTGGTTGCACAACCCAATAGCCGATTCTGCCGATTTGACTAACTGGTT
Source organism: Spinacia oleracea (assembly GCF_020520425.1). Lineage (NCBI taxonomy): Eukaryota > Viridiplantae > Streptophyta > Magnoliopsida > Caryophyllales > Amaranthaceae > Spinacia > Spinacia oleracea. Next base: position 134,718,070 of record NC_079489.1, read on the forward strand.
GAATTAGACGTTTAAATAAAAGTGTTTTTAAAGTAGTTATTTTGTATTTACTTCCTAAACCTTTGATTGCAAAAGGTTCTTATGTTGAGATTTTTTTAGATTAATTAGTTTTTCACCCAAAACTCTCTTCCAAATCAATCATAACCAAACACTTTCAATTAGTTTTTTCATAAGGTCAAACATTTCATTCACCCAAAACCTCAACCTCTCATAACATAACATCCCCTATGTATTTTTCTAAATCTATGCTAATTGCTTTTCTTTGACCTCCATAAACATGTTCTTATACAATTCAGTAGTGAGGATATCAAAAGAAATTATATACTCGATTAATGTCATTGTATGGCCAATAACATTATATTATTAGTCAAATAATTGTGCTCCATTGTAAACTATAGACTGTTTTCAAGTGCGTGATTCTTAATTTTTAGAAGATGATCGATTTGCGTATATATTTTTGTCAATGGTCAAAATCGGTTATTGGCTTCCTTTTATTGTTGACTTTTGGTAGTGGACAACGATACTATTCTACTTTTTAGTTATGGCGCTAATTTTAGTGATGTGGCAATTACTACCTCTACTTCTTTTGGTAATATAATGTGAAAATATAATTACTACCTCCATTCTTTTTTTAAGATGCATTTGGTTTTAAGATTAGCGAAAAACATGTTTGAGATGTTGCTTAAATTAAGAAGTGAAAATAAATAAAAAAATTAAATCTTAAATAAAGATAAATAAACTCAGTAACAAGAAATAGAACATTAAACATTATTATTTCATCCCCCCCAAAAAAAACATTATTATTTCATGAGACCAATAATAAAAAGGAAAGATTTTATTTAAAATGTCGTTCTGGTTGAACATCTACAACTTAATTAGCTTCTTTTCAAATTTAGGGTTGCGTAGCGTACGTGCAAAAACCGTCGGATGCACAAATTTGTCCCGGGCAACAATTGTCGTTGTGGACACTGCATGCTTCACCGTAATTAGAGCATTTGAAACCATTAGGATCAATCGCTTGTAAGATTGCGTTTGAGGGTAAGGGGAATTGTCGGATAGCCAAGGTTGATTGAGGCTTTGTTACAACCACCAAAAAGGCTATCAACATAAGCAAACTAACCACCTTCTGCATTTCCATTACTTCGATCACTTGCTCGATCTCTCACTACAGATTATTATTATCTTTTACTTTGTGACTTGATAGAAGAATTTATGTGTATTGGATTATCGGAGGTGAAGACCGAATTCTTTTATAGGACGTCATATATATTTAATCGGTCACAAATTATTCTCTACTATAAATGATGTATCATCTTTTATTTGTTTTAATGAAAGAATTGAAGAAAATATATCAATCAATTAATTACGATTCTCTCTTATTTTTTGTATGATTCTTAAGTAATTATGATCAATGATCGATGCGTACAAATATAGAAAATATTTTATTCACGACTAATGAAAATATGCGTTATTATTTATAAAAATACAGAAGATGTGATATATCTATCAATGTCTATTTTATGATTTTCATTCCCATCTTAGCTTCAAGTTACTTCATTCTTTAATTCTTTAGTTTGTTATAATGATGCTTGCAGCTCACTTTAGTCAAATTTGTTTTTAAAGAAGAAATAATGTAGTTTTAATACAATATTAATTAAATAATTAAGTATAATTTGGCTATACAGAGTAAATATTTTTAATTATATTTTCGAAATTCTTATAAAGGACTGATATTACTCCGTACGTAGTAATACACACTATTTGCTAAGAATAATTGTGAACGATTAAGACACCAGGATTAAAAATTCTATTTAAGACAATTATTCATAGCAAATACTATTTTTGGTATTACCACCCGCTTTATTCTTAGGGCCAATCTGGATTCAAGACTAGTTCTGTATGGATAGGTTTCAGTCCCCTCCCAATACGGGATAAATATTACTTACATACTACGTACGTAGTATTTGCTTTGAATAATTCTATTTCCTTTTATATACACTTTTTTTTTTTAACAACTTGCCTATAATACAATTATTATTCTTGGATGATTTGCTTACAACTCTTTGTTACCGTAGCATAAGTGTCTAACTATAACCCATTTCTAGAATCTTTCTATAACTATACTAAAAGAGAGGCCCTAAAAGCAAAACTGACATGTGTCGCTCTTATAATTAAAAATTTCCCGCTCTTTTGTCCTATTTACACTAATATAAACCTGGTCCACGCTAAGTAAACGGAGTAATTTGTATGGGCAACATGTGTAACTGTCACGTGACAGTTATTTTGTGATTTTAAATAGTAACTATATGCGTATTACAGTAACTATGTGTTTTAAAGAGTTACTATGTATTTTGTAGAGTTTCAATGTGATTTGTGTCTAACCCACTTTATATACGTTTTAAATTTTTTTATTTTTCAAAATTTCAGATCTACATTCTGTTCATTTCTCTCTCTTCATTTTCTCTCTCTTTATTTACTCTCTATGCTTTTCAAAATTTAGCCCAAATTTCTAGGGTTTGCTCGATTTTCTTTGTAATTATCTTATAATTGGATCTATTAGATGAGAAAAAATTGTAGGAAATAGTAGATCAAGAAGGAGGTTCGTCGTTGCCGAAACCGAATCGAAGAATTTGCGCTCGTCTACAAATCTTCGCAAGTATTTTTAGAGATCACATCTCGGTTTGTTATTTTTTTAAGAATTTTAAGTCTATTTTTATTTAAAATTGAAAATATTTGTTGTTTGGAGAAATTAATGTTTGTGTTTTACCGAAATATCGTTTTCACTTTGCGAATTCGATCAGTGACTTCACGATTTCAAATAGTAACTATATGAGTAATACAGTAACTATATGGTTTAAAGAGGTACTATGTAATTTTAATGGTTACTATATGTGTACAATGGTTACTATATTATTTTAATAGTGGGGTTACTATATGTGTACAATATTACTATATGTGTACAATAGTTATTATTTTGTTGAGTGATTTGAAATGTTTGTTGTTTTGTTGAAATTAGGGTTAGTGGTTCACATAGTTAGTATATAAATGATATAGTTACCTTTAATTTATGTTGCGAAATAGTGTTTTTAATAGTCACTGGAATGTTCCTTCTGTTTATGTTAGTAGTAGTTTTTAGAGTAACTATATTTTTTAAAAAGTTACTATAACTTTAAAACAGTAACTATGTGTTTAAAATAGTTACTATATTTTTTAGAAAGTTATTATAAGTTTAAAACAGTAACTATGTGTTTAAGAGTTATTATGTTATGAACAGTTTATAGTGACTTTTTGATAAATAATAGTTACTATACGATTACATTATGTATTATGTTATTTAGAGTATGTTTTTGTCCGCTTCTTAGATAGTGACTATATGATTATAATGGTTACTATATGTGTACAATAGTTACTTCTACCTCTGTTCCTTAATGTTCTTTACGCTTTGGAATATGTGTCAAAAGTATGAAAACTTTGACTGTGAATTCCCACTGTTATATACATCCAAATGTTATCATGTAAGATCTTGTTAGATTGGTTTCGTTATGTATTTTAAAAATGTCAAATTTTTATAATTTTTTCGCATACGGAAATGGATATATAAGTCGTTGAATATTGGATTAGAGTCCGTGCAAATAGTAAGCGTAAAGAACATTAAGGAACGGAGGTAGTATATTATAATAATAGTCACTATATGTTTTATATAGTTACTATATGGTTTATATAATTACTATATATTTGAAATAGGTACTATGTTTATTTTATCATGATTTGTTACCATATGTTTATTTTCTTCAATAGTTACTATATTATTTTTATAGTTACTATATGTTTGAAATAGGTACTATGTTTATTTTATAATGATTTGTTACCAAATGTTTATTTTCTTCAATAGTTACTATATTATTCATATAGTTACTATATGTTTGAAATAGGTAGTATGTTTATTTTATCATGATTTGTTACAATATGTTTATTTTCTTCAATAGTTATTGTATGTTTTATGTAGTTACTATATGTTTGAAATAGATACTATGTTAGTTTATTATGTTATGTGCATGTTTTTTATGTTTATTCTATATTTTTAGTGATGTAGTTACTATATTATGGATCGAGTTACTATATTACTATCACACCAACTATGTCTGCAACTTTGTAACTAAATGACCATCAATAATATTTATAGGTACTATATCTTGTATTATAGTAACTATATGTTTGGTATAGTTTTTTATGTATATTATAATGTAATTTTTATATTCGGCCTCTTTGTTGTCCTCTATGTTATTAGTAATAAGAGTTACTATGTTATGATCACAATACCTATATGATCATAACAATAACTATATCTGCAACCCTGCTCGTATATGACTATCATTAATATTAAGAGATACTATATCATGTATAATAGTAACTAAATGTTTTTAATAGTTACTATGTTATCATTATGTTCTTTTTATGTTCTTTCTTTGTACTCTATGTTATTAGTAATAAAAGTGACTATATTATTATGACAGTAACTATATGACTATAACAATAACAATAACTATATCTGCAATTCTACGAGTATCTTACCATCGTTAATTCTAAGAGTTACTATATGATGCATAATAGAAACTATATGTTTTACATAGTTATTATGTTATTTTTTCATATTTAAATGTTAAATCATTAACTTAGTTTAAATATTATTGATTCAGAAATATAAAGATGATGAACCCAGAATTAAAGTCGTGCAAAGAATACATTTTGCAAGGAAAACAAAAGCAAGAGAAGAAGAAAATCCTGACAACAATGGAAACCAAGGACGTGGTAGAGGAAGGAGAGGACGTGCTGGTGGAAAAAAGAGACGTGGACGTGTCGATTAGTATTTTTTAGTTTAAAAAATATTTAAGTTTAACCTGGTTTATTTAATAGATGCAAACAATTAGAATGTCGTAGCTAAAACAACTAACCAAGTAGTTAATGTTTTCTTTATTACTGTTCAGGAATTGTAATTACTGTTACTTTTGATATAGTTACTCTTTTTTATTTCAGTAATTATGTGATATACAATAGTAACTATATGATAGAAAAAGTTACTATATGACCTCTAAAGCATCTATATATCATATTGTTTATTTTATAATATAGTAATTGTTCTACAGCTAAAGTTACTTTTTTTATATGATATAGTTACTCTTTGGATAGAATAATTATTCTTATCGAAATGACTATATTATTATTATTTTTATAGTTACTATTTTGAAGATATAGTTACTTTACAGAACCTATAGTTTCTATAATTTACTCTTTTTGTCTGGAAGAATGAATATATACTTATTCTTATTTTTATAGTAATTGTTTTACAGTTAAAGTTACTTTTCTAGATGATATAGTTACTCTTTAGATAGAATAATTATTCTTATCAAAATGACTATATTTTTATTATTTTTTCATAGTTACTATTCTGACGATATAGTTACTTTACAGAACCTATAGTTTCTATAATATAATCTTTTTCTCTGTAAGAATGAATATATAATTATTCTTTTTTTTTATAGTAATTGTTTTACAGTTAAAAAATTACATTTTAATATGATATAGTTACTCTTTAGATAGAATAATTATTCTTATCGAAATGACTATATTATTATTATTTTTTCATAGTTACTATTCTGAAGATATAGTTACTATACAGATACTATAGTTTCTATAATATAAGACGCCGATTACCCGATTCATGTTAATTTACAAAAATACCCTGGTCCACGCTAAATATAGCATGGACCAGGTCCATGCAAGTGGGATTGCTTTTGTCCTGCCCTAATTAAACAAAATAATTATATTTTTTTACTTGATTTATAAAAATATTTTCCCTTCCCGAATTAAAAAGAATAATTATATGCTCACTTGATTTATGATAACACTATATTATTTATATATGTTAAGAAATTATAAATTGTTGACTAAAGAATTTTTTTTAGTGTATTATTTATATTTTGGATATGTGAAAATTTTACGATTTTCAAAAGATTCTACTATTTTCTACAGTACTTAATATGTGCATTGTTTTATTAAAACATGTTAGACATAAAAATTTAAATACGTATATATTGTTCATCATAGACATATTTCGTCAGCTTTGGTAAGAGTATGTCATACAATTAGTTTTTGTTACTTTTGTTAAATGCCAAAAGTATTTGGTTGTTGGATTTTGGATCTAGGTATATCTATACTACAACAGAGGTCCCTAAAACCTAAGATGACACATGTCAATCTCACAATAGAAGTTTTTCAGCTCTTTTTTTCTTTTCCTAAATAAATGGGTTGAATTATGTAATCTTTTATTTTATTTATGACAACATTGTCTTCTTATTATTTTATTTGCAATCATATAAGATATAAACTTAACTTAAGTATTGTGTGGAATTCCTACAGAGAATATACCAAATTCTAAAATTATAGATAATAAAATCTTTGTAATTATTTTCCTACTAAATACCTGGATTGTGTTATTAATCAATAAAAATATTAAGGAAATAGGAAATTATACATTATTATAATTTATAACTGGCATTTATTCTAATATTCATTAAAAAAAAGTATTTATATCTACATATTACACGTAAATCATCATCGTTACGTTGATGCTACTTATCTACTCCATATATACGATATTTATTTATGAGACTAAATAATATGTTTTCAATTGTTGTATTGAAACTTCAATATTTAGGGAAAACTAGATAATTAACAAATTATACATTATGAATTAATAGCATTGAAAATAATAAAATAAGTATGGTAGCAAAGATCCAATGCAAGACTAGAAATATTATTATTTAGGAGTAATACTATGCGAACAAATTTATTGATTGGTTACTATGTGACTATATTTAAGAGTTTATAACACAAGTCGTTAAGAGCCTAAGTTTATTGTTAAGAGTCGAATAAACTGAATTAGATTTTGATTGGATATATGGCGAGAATGTATATAAGGATTATTTACATTTGACTTGTGCATCGAGATTGAAGATATATTTTTAGAACGAATACAAAATACCTTTTTGTTTCAGTTTTTTTTATTATTATTAGGATGTGTATTGTTTTTTTTATTTTTTTATTTCTCTCTAATTTTACCCTTTATTTGGAGGAATAGGATAAAATTGAAAATGTGCAGAGCGCATAAATATTCTTGAAACCCATTTTTATATTATGTATTGGTCAATAAATCAATATTTAATTTCAACATACTCAATACGAAGTTCTATCTAAAAAATTCTTAAAAGTAAACTAAAATAAAATAAGTATTGCGATAATAAATTTGTTTTATCCTTTTTATTCTTAAAAGTGAACTAAAATAAATAAGTATTGGGATAATAAATTTGTTTATCTTCTAGAGGAAAAAATGGCCTCAATACAAAATTCGACAATTAATATTTTTAACATAGTCTTATCAACTTTTTAGTTATTATAAGGAAATTTGGTGAATCACTACCTTTAAGTTTGGTGGTTTTGTGAATTGATACCTTTTAAAAATTAAATTAAATTTTACTACCTAATAATATTGGTTTGTTTGACTAACAATACCATTTGGCGTTTGTCATTAATTTTTTCCGTCTTTAAACCCTACTACAACGGTTATTTAATATGGCAAATGAACAAAACAACAAATAAATATAGATATTAACACGACGGAAAACATTAACGGAAAACGTCAAATGGTAGTGTAAGTAAACCAAACTAAACTTAAGGTAGTTAAATTTAATAAATTTTTTATAAGGTAGCAAATCACAAAAACACCAAACTTAAATGTAGTGTTTCAAAAAATTTCCTTATTATAAGAACGTGTCAACTATATACTATAATTATAACATGTTTAATAAGGTTAGATTTATTATAGTTAAGGACCTTCTAGCTATAGAAAATTGAGCATTTAAATTTGGGATCGTTTTGAGTTAATTAAAAGTTAAAACCTTTTAAAGGAGACTAGCCATAATACACTAATTAATATTTTTAACATAGTCTTATCCAGCTTATTTTAATGAGAATCATTCGCTCCAACAATGGATTCTCAACTATATCCAGCTTTTTATTAGCGAGGATGGCAAGAAAAGTGATCGAGCAGTTACGTTTGTAGGGATCTTGTGGGCATTATGGGTTACACGAAATGCGAGACTATTCCGTTCTGAGACTGGGGACATTCAAGCAGTTCAAACCCAAATTTCTTTAGCTTTGAAGCAGAATGCAATTTACAGGCAGAAAGATTGTGAAAACCTGGCTTTTTTACACCTACCAGAGTACATGCAATCCTACCCACCGGGGTTTTATTTTGCAAATATAGGTAAGGAGATTGCTCATATGCCAGGTTCGGTTATTTACATTGATGGAGCGTGGAACAAAATAACTTCAAGAGCTGGAATGGGTTGGGTGCTTCAACAACCACAAACAGTAGAAACAGGAATCATTGGGGGCTGTGACTATGGTCTAGGGCATTCAGCTTTACATGTGGAAGCTATGGCGTGTATGCGTGCGTTACAATGGGCTTCGGGTTCATCAATAATTGACATAGCAGTATATACTGACTCATCAACTTTAGTTGATTTCTTGCAAGGGAAGGTTAAGTCTCATATCTATGTTCGTTGGACGGTTAATGCGATTCTTGAGATAGGGAAAACTTTCAAGACTTGTATGATTAATAAGGTTGATCGACGTGATATACAGTCTGCTCACGACCTGGCAAGAAGGGCAGCTAAGGAAGGATTGCAATTCTCTTCACCATTTGGTGTTAAGCCTCATGCTTAATTAGCTTTTTGTTGTCTTTTGTTCCTATTGTTTAACTTTATCCTATGTCAAAAAAAAAAACATAGTCTTATCGATTTTTTAGTCATTATAAGAACGTGTCAACTATATACTATAACTATAACATGTTTGATAAGATTATAGTTAATGACCTTCTAGCTATAGAAAATTGAGCATTTAAATTTGGGAGCGTTTTGAGTTAATTAAAAGTCAAAACCTTTTAAAGGAGACTAGCCATAATACACTGATAAAATTATAGTTTACCATTTCTTTCTCTAACTTTAACAAACTTTAATTAGCATGATAGCAAAAGGTTTTGCATAACATTTGAGAGTTTAACATTTAAGCGTACTCAAGACAGCTAATAAAACACTGGATCTATTAGCAAGGACATATATTCATTATGTCCTTGCTAATAGATCCAGTGTTTTATTATAGTATTTATGAAAAATCTAACCGCCTTCTCCCCTTAATATTCATTCCATAGAAAAGGGTAAAATAAGAGAAATATAACAGGTATATAATGTTGAAAATTCTCATTGGGAAACACAAAGGAAAAAAGAGAGTGAAAAAATAGAGTCCCACATTGAAAAAACTCTTCATATTCTCCTTGTTTGTTAATTGGGGAATGGGTGTAACTCTTGTTTAAGAAAGTGTGAGAGTGGTATGGGTGGACACATAACACACACGCGCGCGCGCCGGGCCGGGCTCGGGCCAGGCCTTGGTACTTGGTACTTGGGAATGCGGTTCGCGGGGGTGGGGTGGGTTTTGTGGGTCAACCCTATTCTTTTTTGGTAACCGGACTGTTTTGGTTAAGTCATTGTTACGGGAATCTGCATTGATTACGTAACTGTTGGATTTATTACCATTAACTACGTCCGTTACAACATTCATCATTTCTGGCTGTTGGCTTTCCTTAATTCTGATTACTTAATTAATCAAAATTTCGTATTCTTTCCAAAACACAGAAATCATTCAAACATTTTTCCAATAAAAAAAACACATTCTTTTCTCTCACACAAATTGCTCTCGGTTTTGGGCATATGTTCTGACTCCATCCGGTTTTGTGAGTTCACACAAAGTCGGAGTTGCGCTAATCCTGGAGGGCGACCGCATTTTGTTCTACTGCACCGGGAGGTAGTGCGGAATAGTCACTTAGGACAGTGGGTGTCCACGACGCAACAATTGTTCTTCATTCAGTTATAACATATATTAACAAATATTTTTTGACCATGTAAAAGAGTCTATTAATAATAATGATTAATTTAATCAATTATATTTTAGATTATTATATGTTCAAAATTGTATATAAAAATCATGCATCTTGAGAGAATTCGATCTGGTAATTTATCAAATTGTAAAAAATTTAACGTAATAGCATAAAGTATGATGTGAAACTTTTCATATCCAATGATTTTTAATATAAAGCATAAATTTCTTAAAACTTGTGTTGAGTGAGTTGTGAATAACTAAATTTGTAATCATCAAAGTAAATTATCGTAGTGCATCTTAGAACTATTTTTTAGCACGAAATAATTGGTAAACTTTAGGAGAATATTTTCCACTCTGCATTAGGATAACGACTACTAGGGATATTGCTCGTAGCAGAGTGATCGCACGAGAAAACTAATTTAATATTTTAATTATTTTAATTCTTTTAAAAGTTTTAGGATATCTTCAAACATTATGATTAAATTATTATTTTTATTTCCAAAATAATTTTGCAATATTATTAATCATATACACCATCACAAAATACGAAGTATTATTTTGCCCATTAACTTTTGGGCATTTTCATTGGTATAGTACTAGGCGGTCTATTGGCTATTTCTATATAAAAATTATGCACTCATTTGGAGGGGGTTATAATTCTATGTTTGTCCACTAATTATGATAGAAATTATTTTACTCAAAAAAATTAAAATTATGAGAGAAAGTTGGTTCCAATTTATAGGTAAGGTTACCCTAGAAATAAAAATAAAAATTGCGCATAATATAGATAGACCATTAGCATATTTTATTTTTATTTTAATTTTTATACAAACGAGTATGACAAATCCAAACAAAAATATCGTAGTTGGATAACAATAAAGGGTGCAACTATAAGTTTAGTGTTTTAAAGCATACACCAATAATAAAATCCTCAAAGAGTAGTAAATGAAGATTAAATAATTAAGAAATATGATTGAAATAGTGACATATAAAATCATAATAATGTTTTAAACCGTGTAATTGCACGGGTATTATACTAGTGCTAATTAATTAGATAGGTTAGTTTAATTCTTTGAGTTTTCTGCAGATTTGGGGTAATTTTTTTTCATTTGTAACTTTTATTTATGAAATAAAAAAAAATTAGCATAACACATGACAAATTAATCTCCATCATTAATTTTAATTAGGAGAATATCTATAACCTCTATTTTGATAATTATTGTCTACCATTGTAATTTAGATTTCATATAAATTTATATTTAGATTACAAACCGTGCATCGCTCGGGTACTATACTAGTCTCTATTATATAAATGAAGAGCTGAGGGACAAGAACGTAATCACACTTTTGGTGTCCCTCTTAGAAAAGACTAAACTACCCTATTATATACAAGGATACATCCAACCCTTCCTGCTCTTCCTTCCTCCTGTTTTCTCTCTCCTTCCTCAAATCTTATCCTTCGATCTTCTTCATCTTCTGCAACATGCTAGATTCAATTCCCATCTAAAGAACTGAAAAGGGCGTCCTTCGAATTCCGTGTACATCGTCTTCTTCAGTGTTCTCCAATTCCCATCTAAAGATCTGAAAATGGCGTTCTTCGAATTTCAGCATCAAACATTATCCTAGAAAATCGAGTTCCAAATTCACTCGCGTGCGTCTCTTTCTCTCTCCCAGGTAAATCACTCAATTTCTTTCAATTTCCAGTTCTTCCGATTTCAATTTTTTAAGATTTGGGGAAGAAATTGATTTCCAGAATCACTATCTTTCTCTCTCTTAGGTAAATCACTCAATTTCTTTCATTTCTTAAATCTTCCGATTTCATATTTGAAATATTTGGGGTTTAATTTGTTCTAGCTCCATTGATTGATGATTGAAATTTGGGTGCTTTTCTGTCATCTCTTTCACTCTTGCTACAATGAAACTTTAAGATATTCAATTAATTAATATGTAATTAATATATTTTTTCCACAGTGAAATAATTAGGGATGTAGGATATGGAAATGATATTTTTTTGCGGGAAATTAGTAGGAATATGCAAATAATGAAGTATGCTCTTGGTATAGGGAGATTGCTAAGTATGTAGGGTTCATTATTTCTAGATCGATTCCTTATGTTCAAGTACGATTCTATTTAATGCGTTCGTTTAATTTTTTGTAGAAATCTTTGAATTTCGTTCTATTGATTTGATTTGACCTTAATTTCCAACGGTTCTATTTCAAAGATGTGGATTTAGAATGATTAAGGTTTTGATCGGTGTTTGTACATATTGATTTTTGCCATGTGTATTGATTTATTTTCTGGTGGATTAGGTTGATTTCAGATCTATAAGCTATTGTAATTAGGTTTTCCATTGTTGGATATGCATATTGAGGATTTTGAAGCAGAAGAGGTGCTGACAGGTGCAATGTTTCTAATCTGCAATGTTTATGCCACATTCTTCTTTTCATGTTCAAATTAGTTGACCAAAATGTTATCTTCTGTTGTATTGAAGTGGGCAAATAACTGTTGTTTAGAGACACTCTGCAATTGCATTTGCAACTATCATTGGTGTATGCTCAGTAACTGCAGTTGTCGTTACCTGCTGGTGTATGCTTTCGGAATATTGTGCCTATTAGCATGTTATTCTATTTATTTTGATATTGATTAGGCATGCACTAGGGATAGATCTAAGAAGATGATTGGACTAAGTCAAAGCACTTACATTGATAAAGTGCTATCTCAGTTCAATATGATGGAAGCCAAGAGAGGTCATCTACCCATGTCACATGGCATATATCTAAGCAAGACTCAGTGTCCCAAGACATCTGATGAGCGTAGAAAGATGAGTGGAATTCCATATGCTTTTGCTATTGGATCTATCATGTATCCTATGATTTGTAAAAGGCCGGATGTTTTGTTCGCACTCAGTACAACGAAAAGGTACCCGTTAGAACCAGGAGAGGCGCATTGGAATGCTGCCAAGAATATCCTAAAGTACCTGAAAAGGACAAAGGATCAAATTCTTGTTTATGGTGGTACATATGAGTGGATTGTTAAGGGATATACGAACACAAGATTTCAAACCGACAGAGTTGATTTCAGATCACAATGTGGTTTTGTATTCTGCCTTAATGGTGGAGCAGTAAGCTGGAAAAGTGCTAATCAAAGCACTATTGCGAATTCTACAACTGAATTCGAGTACATTGCTGCCTCAGAAGCAGCAAAGGAAGCTGTTTGGATTTGGTAGTTCTTTGAAGAACTTGGGGTTGTCCCTTCTATAAAGGGACCAATGGCTTTATATTGCGATAATAGTGGAGCCATTTCCCAGGAAAAGGAGCCTAAGAGCCACCAGAAGTCCAAGCACGTACTACGGCAATTTCACATACTTCGAGAAATTGTTGAACAGAAAGAATCAAGATTTGCAAGGTTAGAACTGACGACAACGTCGCAGATCCATTGACTAAGTGGTTGCCACAAGTGAAACACAACGCACATGTAGTGATATATGCGTTTTATATAGAGTTTTTACCCTCGTCCCTTAGTACTTTTTGATCTCAAATGAGCTTTTCGGAGCGATTTTTAGTACTAATTAATGTGCTCCTTGTATTGTGTTTGTAGTTTCAGGTTCATCATTGCAGGAATTAACATATTTTTTTGCATTTCCTACTCATTTGAATCAATACAAGAGATTATGTACTTTTGAGAGCACAGACATTGAGTTGGAAGAGTTTTCAAGCAAAGCGAATAGTGAAAGAAGTATAAAACCGACACTCGTCTACTCTTTTGATCATAACTCGAGTTTTACAAACCAAATGAAGAGTGATTTTAATTGGGTTGGATTATAAACTTCAAGATCTTTCCAACAAGTGGTCACTCGCCTAATTCCGACAAATAACGAAGGAGATATGGCGTTTTGAAGATAGAGGATTGTGCAGCTTGTACGCGCGCCTGATCGGGTGGTGGACACCCGATCGGGCAGATGGCTGCCCTATCAGGCGCATTTCTGCCCGATCGACATGTTTACGAGCCAAAAGCCCGATCGGGCGACGACAACCTGGACGCGTGTTTTAGCTTCAATGTTCCGGTTTATATTTGGTTTTTTGGGCAAGACTATAAATACTAAGCCCTTGGTTTATTGTAGACATCTTATTTCCTATTTTAAAATACTTAGTTTATTTTCATTACTTAGTTTGATTCTCTCAATTTTTCAAACACTTAGTTTTATTTTTAATTCAAGCTTTCATTTTTCGTTCTTCGTTCCCTTAGGTATTATTTCTTACCTTGCTTTATTATTTCGTTCTAATTATGTTTCTAATTAATATGTTTGTCTTAGTTATTTCAATTATGTGTGAGTAGTTCCATTCTAGGGTTTTGGGAATCCATGAACCAATATGAAGGGATGATTAATTATTGTTGATTGTTGGTATTAGCTGTTAATTCCTATTGATTGCTTCCATTTACTTTGCGATTAGATTTGCGCAGGTCTAATTTTATTAGTCTAACAATATCAAATTAAGATTCGAGAGATGCAGTTTGATGTTTAGGCTTGTTTCAATAGGTAGAATTGGGATTAATACGTAGCGAAAGCCCGTTAATTCTAAGTCTATGATTAGTATCGATTCGAGAAAGCATGCTATTCTAATTAACTGTTTTTATTGATTATTAATATCGTTTATCATCCTGGATTGTTGTTCATTGGTGAACCGTATGCCCTAGACCTTTTAATATCTGATTTATTCCTCTTTTATTATCGTCGTAGTTTTAATATACAAACCAACCCATATTCTTGTTTCCTAGTAGTCTAGACCTTATATTTAGTAGTAGAAAGTATGCTGTTTCCCTGTGGATTCGATCCTGACTTCCCTTGATATTTATCTAGTGATTTTAGGTTTATCTTTGATTAGGTGATACGACTTTAGCCTGTCAAATTTTGGCGCCGTTGCCGGGGAAACGGTTTTATTTTCTGCTATTAATTTTGTGGTATAGATTATTTTCTTGAGTCTCGAAGAACATCTAGTTCATTGAGACCATATATATATATATATATATATATATTTTATTTTCTTTAGTTTTTTTTTTTCCGTTTTTTTTGTGTGAAAATAAATGGATTATTATTCTTCCCTCAATTTGTAAATGAGCCTTTTTGGGTGTATTTCGATAGACTAAATGATTTTATTGGTTACCACAATCTTAATCTTTGGGATTCTTGTGGTTTTGCTTATGGTGGTTTAAATGAGTATACAAGGAATGTGATAGAAAGTAGATTTAATGGTGATTTTCGAGCCTTGTCTTTGGTTGATATATGGGATTACTATATGTGGTTTGCAAGGGATTCGTATGAGCGTGAAATGGCCATTCATGTTCCATGTGCTAATCCAAATTATGAGCATAATCTACATGTTTCTACCCCATCTCCCTTGAATACTTGTTATAATGAGGTGCATTCTAATGTTTATGATAATCATGCCTATTCTAATAACTTATCTAACCCTTGCATGGATATCAATGTTTTGCCTCGCGATTCCATTTTTTCTTCTCCCGTGTATTATTGTGAACCCTTGCTTAATGCTGTTCAACCCGAATCAGAAAGTAGAGATAGCTTCTTAGAGGAATTAAGAAGATTAAACTCCGAGATTGAGATTCAGTGTACTAGATCTCAAGAGGCTACTAATGAGATTATTAAAGCTAGTAAGGCTACTCTTGAGAGATTTAGAAAAGTTCAAGAAATTATTGAAAATAATAATTCGAGTTGTGTTGGGGATGAGGGTCAACTGAGTGAACCCATAGGTAACCAAGAGTGCGAGGAACTTATAACGGACGTTGAGGGTGAGTTGGATGATGATGATGTGACTATTGGAACAATGGATGAAGGATTTGTTGAAGCTGAAAAGCCATATGTTATAGAGCAAGTCCATGAGAAAGTTGAAGTTGATAAAACCCTTGTTGTGTCAACCCGTACCCCTCATATTCCAAGTCCAAGAAGTGTTATTCTTAGCCCCGTTTACATCGTCTCACTCCCCTTCTCTTTCCCTATAAAACCTTTGCTCGAGGATCTTCCTCCTTCCCCCGAAAATCAAAAGCCCAATGACCTAATAGAGTATGTTCCTCTTTGTGAATCTTTTGCAGGTACTTGCAGTACTTATAAAGAAGAGGTGGATGCTTTGCATAGAGCTCTATATGGTGAAGAGCATGTCCGCCATGAATGCCAAAACATAAAGAGAGCTATTTCATTGAGTATTGAGGTTGAAGAATCAATAGTCCACAAAAACAACTTCCATAAGGAGAGTATGCCTACTTTCTCTTTTCCTTCTTTTTCCTATTCTTCTTTTATTATTATTTTTTTTCTTTTAGTTCTTCTTCCTTTAGGCATCCCACTCCTTACTGGCATAGAGTTCGTTCGGACTTTATGCAAATGTTGTTGTTGACTATCGTGCATGTCTTGTTGCACGAAAGATGTGCGAATGCGCATGATAAGCTTCTCCGCTCGTTGGTTGGTTATTTACTAACCAAGGTCGAGCGGGAGGCATAAAAGAGTTGGACCCGGAGGGGTTCCACGACGACTGAGACCCTCGATCTCCACTCCTTCAAGCACTGAGGACATTGTTGATTTTGGCTTGGGGGAGGTATGTCTTATTGCTTTCTAGAGTAGTTTATCGCTTTTGGAAAAAAATAAATAAAAAAAATTCGTTCCATTGAATACAAAATCATGCTTCACTGTGCCCCTTGATTGAATTTTTTTTTGATTCTTGGTTTTTGATGACGAGCATTATTGATTTGTTGGCCATGATTTAATATTTGACTATTTTGATGCCTTTGCATGAGTCAACTTTGACCAACTATTTGTGGACTTAGTGCTTGGCTAGTTGATTTGGTTTGGAATGTGTGTAGCTTCCTGGTATGTCATTGATTTTGAGTATTGGTTTGCAACTGTTAATAATGTTTTATGGCTCACAAGCATGCACATTGAGGAGGACGAAGGCATTTTTTTTTTCTTTTAGATGGCCTTCAGACGATTTTAGATACATTTGTTCCCTTTTTCTACCCATGTTGTTTCCTGTGCCCTTTATTCGGTGACTAACCATATTACAAGCCCATTAAGCCCCATTGGTTACTAGTCCCAAGCTTGTCTTGGGGGAGCTATTAGTGAGTGAGGCGAGGGAGTTGTAGTGTGTTTCATTTTAGCACGATTTGGGTATTGGAAAAAGAAAGGGAGTTCTTGTTCTTGTGTGGTGATTAGAAAAACAATAATAATTTGATGAGTAAAAGATGAGAAGAATTGAGAATGTGAAGGATCCCAAAAGGGTGAAAAAGAAAGGAAAATGAAGAAAAAAAAATAAATTGAGCAAAAACTGAAAAAAATCATTACTTTCAGAAAAATTTAAAGCATTGTTTCATTCAAGTATTGCAATTCCTTATTATTGTGAGTGATCGGTTATATAAATGAAAAGGGTGAAAAAGTATTGTGTGGTTTATTTGTAGCATTCTCATGTGTTGAGTGGGAGAGTTGTGGTCATTGTTTATTTTTTTTATCATGGGATTTATTAGGATTTTGGTTCCTCAAAGCTAAGCTTTAAGCTCACGTTTTATCCAAATTTACCACGCCCGTACCTAAGCCTAACATTACAAGCTTTGAAGACCTTTCGACCTTTGTGCATAGAGTCATCTTAATATGAAAGTAGTTGTTTATCAATGCAAGTTATGACATACATATTCCGAGTCGACTGTTAGGTTGAGTGCATGTTCTTTTAAACACACGAGTGTTGTGAGTTTGGGAGGGCATTGTTCGCATACATTGTTGGGAGGAGAGCGAACGGGTACATCTTTTACCCGCCACATAAATGAGTGAAGAGTGTGTGAGCACTAGTCTTGAATTCCATGTGCACTTGTGGTTCGCTCTGCGTGACGATTCTTAGGGAGGATTTGTGGTCGAATGGATTTGATTGGTTGGCCTTGATGCGTGCTTGTTGGATTTTACCTTGAATCGTATCCATTGTTTTGAGATGTGTTGGGGGTGAAGATAATTTATGTATTCATCGATGATTTCCTTGCTTAGGGACAAGCAAGGATCTAGCTTTGGGGAGTTTGATATAAGCGTTTTATATAGAGTTTTTACCCCCGTCCCTTAGTACTTTTTGATCTCAAATGAGCATTTCGAAGCGATTTTTAGTACTAATGTTCTCTTTGTAGTGTGTTTGTAGTTTCAGATTCATCATTGTAGGAATTAGCATATTTTTGTGCGTTCCATACTCATTTGAATCAATAATAGAGATTATGTACTTTCGAGAGCACAATCATTGAGTTGGAAGAGTTATCAAGCAAAGCGAATAGTGAAAGAAGTAGAAAACCGACACTCGTCTACTCTTTTGATTGTAACTCGAGTTTTACAACTCCAAATGAAGTTATTTTAAATGGGCTGAATTATATACTTCAAGAGCTTTCCAACAAGTGGTCACTCGCCTAATTCCGACGAATGGAGTTTTGAAGATAGAGGATCGTGCAGCTTGTACGCGCGCCCGATCGGGCGGTGGACACCTGATCGGGCGGATGGCTGCCCTATCGGGCGGATTTCTGCCCGATCGACATGTTTACGAGCCAAAAGCCCGATCGGGCGAGCTTCTGCTCGATCGAGCGACGACAACCTGGACGCCTGTTTTAGCTTTAATGATCCGGTTTTTATTTGGTATTTTGGGCAAGACCATAAATACTAAGCCCTTGGTTTATTGTACACATCTTATTTCCTATTTTTAAATACTTAGTATATTTTCATTACTTAGTTTGATTCTCTCCATTTTTCAAACACTTAGTTTTATTTTTAATTCAAGCTTTCATTATTCGTTCTTCGTTCCCTTAGGTATTATTTCTTACCTTGCTTTATTATTTCGTTCTAATTATGTTTCCAATTAATATGTTTGTCTTAGTTATTTCAATTATGTGTGAGTAGTTCCATTCTAGGGTTTTGGGAATCCATGAACCAATATGAAGGGATTATTAATTATTGTTGATTGTTGGTATTACCTGTTAATTCCTATTGATTGCTTCAATTTACTTTGCGATTAGATTTGCACAGGTCTAATTGTATTAGTCTAACAACATCAAATTAAGATTCGAGAAATGCAATTTGATGTTTAGGCTTGTTTCAATAGGTAGAATTGGGATTAATACGTAGCGTGAGCTCGTTAATTCTAAGTCTATGATATGATTAGTATCGATTCCAGAGAGCATGCTATTCTAATTAACTGTTTTATTGATTATTAATATCGTTTATCATCCTGGATTGTTGGTCATTGGTGAACCGTTTGCCCTAGACCTTTTAATATCTGAATTATTCCTCTTTTATTATCGTCGTAGTTTTAATATACAAACCAACCCATATTCTTGTTTCCCAGTAGTCTAGACCTTATATTTAGTAGTAGATCGAAAGAACGCTGTTTCCCTGTGGATTCGATCCTGACTTACCTTGCTATTTAGCTAGTGATTTTAGGTTTATCTTTGATTAGGTGATACGACTTTAGCCTATCATGTAGCAACCATGGGAATCAAGAATGTTGGACAATTGATGTGATTTTCTAAGTTTGGTTTTTGAACATTTATTAGATCTATGTTTAAAACAATTGGTTTAACCATTTCATATTTATGAAATTCTTTATTTCATATTCAATTAATTTTGGTTTAGTATTAAATTATAAAGTCCAAGTGATTCAAAACATTCAAATGGGATGTCAAGATGGATTCTTTGACAAAGAAACACCATAAGTGAACTTGAATATTGAAGTCACAAAGGATCCCTAATCAAGGTCATTGAAAGGTTGAAAGACCAATGACTAATGAATATTAGATTGCAAGTAGATTTATAGTTTAGTTTCTTGAACTAGATGGACATCATATGTTAGAAATCTTTTGCATAGATACTTACTTGATCTCGTATTGGATTGACCATGAGAACACTTTAAGAGATTAAAGTCATGTCATAAGTCGTTCTCATTAATGGTGAGTAGAACCATTCCGCAAAACATGAGTAATTAAGATTGCTTGTTTGAAGATTAGTTCACTTTGATGCTCGCTAAACATCGTACCGTAAAAGGAGATTATAAAAGAAGTTATAGGGCGTACTATGAATCAAAGTGAGTATTCATAGATTCAAGATTAGATTGTCCTCGTATCTTCTGTAAAATTTTAACAGTTGAACTAAGTAATTCGAGAAACACTTCTTAACCTAATAAGGATGGCTTGGATCTTACCTTATGTTCAACAAGTAACACTAAGCGACAAAAGAATGTGAATGGACACTTTTCTCAAGGAAAAGTAGGAGACTGAAGGAAATGTTTCATTCACCCAATGTGCATTAGTATAATACCAAGGTTCAGATTAATTACAAATAATTAATTCAGTAAGATCAAGTGATCAGAATAGCTAGCTTGAGCAATGCTTCCGATCAGTGAGTTCTAATCCTTATTAAGCTCACAACTTACTCATGACTGAACCTACAAGGTCACACAAATGACAGGAAGCATATCACCTGATTAAATGAATCGGAAGTTCTTTTCATGGCTTTTTGGGAAATTAGTTCGAAAAACATAATTATACGATTTAACATTGGATTGTGAAATCGTATATCGTATTGCGTATGTTCGTAAGCTAGGCAAAAAGAATAATCGTATCGTACAACATTGGATCATCAAATATGAAATGATAAATAATCGTTAAAGGATAATTTAATCGCAACACGAAAGCAACCCACGAGCCGAGCGCACGAGGCGCAAGGACCATGGGCGCAGTGTGCAAGCACGCAGTGTTGGCCCATGGCCTTGGTGACTAGACGCGCACGCGGAAGAGAAGCAGCATCATTGCTAGCCCGCAGCCCAACTGCTTGTTGCTCGCTGTACCTTGGTTGTGGGCCTGCTAGCCGGTTGAGCTTCTAGTTTCGCCGGTTGGCTTGGCTTATTAGATAGGTTAGTTCAATAACCTATTTACCTAGGTTTTCCAACTAACTTATTAATATTCTAACCCTAGAGAGTTCAGAGAACCCTAATCTATCTTCTGCCTCCATTCTGGAATATTTCCCGAAAAGCTTCAAACCTTGATCAAGATCTAAGCTATCAACCATCAAGGCGGATTTGCACTGTCAGTGAACCACGTAGAGGAACTACAATTGAAGATCTTGTTCGTGTTCGTAGATCTAAAGGGAAAACACACTACAAACGTATGTATTTCTTAACCTGTACTTTATACATTCTTAATGGCTTTGGGGTTATTCCGCTATCATGTTATGTATTTAACTGTAAACCCCTACACGTGCAAATTTAGCAAACCAACACCTAGGTGCTTGTCGTTGCCCATATAAAGATTTGTTCAAACTACACATTATACCAGATTTATTACCATGAAAGCCAGGGGGAAGTTTCATATAAACTTCCTCATCAAGATCACCGTGTAAGAACGTATTATGAACATCCATCTGATGTAGTTCTCAGTTCTTAGCAGCAGCCACGGCCAAGAAAGCACAAACAGTAACCATTTTTGCTACGGGGGCGAACGTCTCATTATAATCGATCCCCTCAACCTGATGATTCCCAAAGATAAATAGTCGTGTTTTAAGTCGTTCTATCTTCCCGTCTCCATCGGCACCCAAGAGATTTCTTACACGGAAGTAATGGTTCCATTACCTAGGTTTCATTATCCTCCAAAGCATCAATTTCCTTTTGCATCGCCTCTCTCCAGCCAGCATCTTTCATGCCCTCATTAAAGGTCCGTGGTTCAAGTCTTGCCATTACAGCTGCAAGAAATGTACGGTGTCGCATTTAGAAAATTATTACAATTCAGAAAATGTGTTATAGGATACAGAGTACGTGAGGATCTAGGGGAAGACAATGAACTTCTAGATGAACTTGTGTGTACAGTATGTGCAACATGATCTCGGTGCCAACTGGGTGGATGAAATGCCCGAAGCCCACATCCTGAATCAGGTAGGAGTGCCTCAGAGCTCTTGGAGCACGCTTCATCGTCGATGAAGTAGATAAGGTAGGAGTTGGCTCATTGCTAGGAGTATTGCTGCTGTTGGTCATAGCAACGCTACTGTTGTTGTGCTCCATTAGCAGTGATGTTGGGCTCCATAGTAGGGACAAGTGAGCTGGGCGCTGCAGTACTGGCCAACACATTGGTGCTAGGAGTATCAGCCTGCACGATAGAATTGAGCGGTGCAGTGGCCAGCACTTCGGGGCTTAGTGCATCGGCTTGCACGCTGCCAGCATAAGCGTCCTCATGGATGTCTAAAATATACTCTAGATCATGCACAAAAATCCATATCAACCCCAAATATGTTATTGCTCCGTATATTATCGGTTTCTTTATTTGTAGGGACTGTATTGATATAATATGCACGAACCTGTTTGACCCATAGCATACCCTTCTTTACAAAAAGAGTCCAAAGAAATTTGGATATAGCTGCTTTGTTCTAAGTGTGTAAATCCTTGATATTCCACCCACGACTACCTTGGGTTTACACACAGAGTCCCAAGCAACAGGAGCCCTTCTTGAAGCAATATAGTCACTTGTCCATAGGTAGGTTATGCAAATCCTCTCTATAGACGTATGAATTTTTTAGGAAGCAAGAAAATCTGATTCCATAAAGTTTGAAGGCCAAAAGGCACAACCTTGACCAACTGCAATCTCCCAGCATAAGATAGCTTCTTGATTACACAAGACTTCACTCTATAAAGATTTATCAATCAATGGTTTACCTTGATTAATAGTCAGCTTGCAACTTGAAAGAGGAATGCTAAGTTATCTAAAAGGTAAAGACCCTTTAGCAATACCAAGAGAAAATATCAACTGATTCTGAATCTTCAGACTCATGCCGGAAAAATATATTTCAGTGTTATCCATGTTAGCTTGCAATCCGAAAGCCTTAGAGAATTTCTAGAACGCATCAAACAGGAGCTGAACAGAAATCACATCACCTTTGGAAAATAATAATAGGTCATCTGCAAACATAAGATGCGTGATCTTAAGCTTTTCACATCTTGGATGGCTGTTAAAATCCTGATTATCACTCAGAGGGGTAAAACACCTACTTAAGTAATCCCTAATTTTATGTAATCGAAAATTGTTTTAATTAATAAATTTTCGATTTCGCCTAAATTCGTGAAATTATTATGATTTATTAATTTGTCATGAAAATTAATATTGTGAAAATTTTTTGACTTTTTTATAAAATTGTTCACAAACTTATATGCACGAAGCAACATATAGCTTAGTGTAGCCCAAAGGGGTGATGCGATGGTGCGGGCATGCGACGACGAGCAAGGGAGCTCGTTGCCCATGCGGTGGCCAAGCAATGTGAAAGTGTGCAAGGGGCAAGCAACACGCTTGCGTGTTATGCTTGCTTCCATTATGCGAGTGAGCAGGGGAGGCGAGCAACAGGGCAAGCAAGGCGAAGAGCCAAGGCACTTCCCCTGCTATGCGGCAGCTTGCCAACACTGGTAGCTAGCCAAGCGCGCATGGCATGGGCATTGTGTCGTGGCCTTGAGACAGCGTGCAAAGCCCCATGGCGCTGATGTGGCCTTGGAGAGGCATGGGCCTTGCCTTGGGCATTGTGCATGCATGCTATGTCATTGGGCCATTGTGTATGTTTGTGCGGTTTCGATATTCCTTTGAGCAATAAATTTAATTAATTTTGATTTCCTGCTTATACTTTTTTTTGGAATTTAATTTTATTCGATTAATTTTTATAATTAATTTCATATTAATTACTTAATGAAATTAAAACCTTGAATAAATTATAATTAATTTATTTTAATCAACTAAAAATCGTATAAGGGATTTAAAATAATTTTTATATGATCTTTAAATTTTAAATTAAATGTGTGGTTTCCGATTGGACTTGGAAAAATATTTTTATGTTTAAAAGTTAGTAAAGCATATAATTCATGGTTTGAGTGGGAGATTTTATTCATAAATGTTTGATTAGGTCCTTATTTCCTTAGGATTAACAAACTTTTATTTTGACAGCTAGGATTAACAAACTTAATTAGAACTAATAAGGTCAAATAATTGGTAGATTCCCGAGCCTTAGTTAGTTGTTGCAAATATTTATGTGATGCATATTTTTCTGCTAACTTGCTAAGTGAGCCATTCATTGATAAATTAATGGGTGAATGGTATATTGTAAATATATTATGTTGCAGGTTGCGGAAAGTGACTAGTATGACCCAAATTAAATAGAATATAAAATATGGTATGCATACCAAAATTTGAATATAAAATTTATATGGTCTAAAGTACCATGGTTTTTATTTAAATATGGTATGCGTACCATCAATTTGTTGTAATTAGTTTAATTATTGCAAATCCTATTTGATGAAGATGGTGCCTCCCATGGTAAAATTCAAGAACTGAGTTTCCAATCCATTTTCAAGATGGAATTTGAAGTTGAAGCTTCAAGATGAAGTCGGGCCATACTAGATCACAATTAATCTTATGCATGTGTAAGATATTTAATGATTTAAATATGTCTTAATATTATGCATGAGATTGTGGCTTGATTATGTTGCATGATTAAGAAATTTAATTCACTTAAAATCTAACCAACATAGTAAAAGCCTTTAGTTCCAAACTTCAAACTTGAGTTAAAAATGTGCTATTCCAAAATAACACTTACTTCTTACCTTTACATCAATCTAGTAATAGTTTTCCGCCATAGCGAGGTGTTACTTATTTATTTTAAAGGGGTAAAAGGTACACATTAGTTGTTAGTACGTGTTGATTTTGGTTGAACTCAATGATATAAGTAAGGAGTCCTTTTATGCCGTGGCAAATGGAATAGGTTTTCCTAATAAGTTCTTAGACATACCCATAAACCAAGAGTAGTTTCTAGACTATTAGCAAAAGATTTGCTGACCTAAAACATTTTAGAATTAAGATAAGCCAAAGCATGCTTAGTTATTTAATGATTTGAGGATCTTAGATTCATTTTATTCAAATCTGCCGGAACTAAATATTTCGAATAAATGCCAATGACTTGTTTGAATTGCATGTTTTCCTTTCAAGTTATTACTCATGATAAATGTTTAGACTTTGCATGTTTCAATGTACGTTTTAATTACTGTTTATAATTGAACATCTTCCACTACAATAAATCCTTTTAGAAAGGTAACAATAATTTTCCTCGATTGGTAGTAAATCTAAGAACGATTCACAGAAATGAGAGAAAATGAGCAATTTAAATGTACGTTTATTATAGAGACTTTTATGGTCGTTTTCGACTATCAAAGTCAAATGCCAAACCAATTGGTGCTTATGCATTCAAAGTACAATGTAGTTTTGAAATCATAAAGCATTGAGTTGAACACTAAATTTTACCAATGGTTAACAACCTAATATCTTTGTCCATTTAATTCTCGAATGAGTCTAGCTTCTAGACATTCGAATAGATCGATACCCATAGAAATTTAGAAGCTTATGGTGATGTCATCTAGTTGAAGCGAATGTTCAACATGAATGAAATGGAAAGAACTTTGTTCAAATGATGTAGGACATGTCTAACAAAGTACCAAAGTTAACACTTGGGAAGTCAATTCTTAAGACTACAAGAAAGGGTACAAGAAATAGGAAAACAAGGAACAAGTGAAAGGAATTTATAATTCTGCTTCTACCTATAAGTTTATGTTTAAAGAAAAGTAACATATCAATCAAACTTCCTTGGTATCATACCCCGCTTGAGGTTCTTACTTCAGTAATAACTCAAACAATGGAAGCTAGGCTACACTAATGACCTACAAGTGGGAAATGAAGCATGGAATTTCTACATTAATTGTAGGGTCATCTAGTTTGTTTTAAGTCCTTTCAATGCTGGAACTTAATGGCTATTTTGTTCCATAATTGGCATACCTAAATTTTAGTTTCAAACACAGAAAGACTCACATTCAAAATATATAAAAACAATGTTTGTTTATTTGAATGAAGTGGTCATTTAAGGGTTGAGTCATGTATGCTTGATTAAAAAAAACGACTCTTTAACTATAAGAAATTTACTAGGTTCAAATCCCTTGATTTGAGTTCCACTAATCTTTGGCATTGTTGCTTAGACCATATCAACAAGGTAACATTCTAAAGCTCCATTCGATAGGATTTTCAAAATTAGAGTGATTTCTAGATCATTCAAGACAAGCGAGTCTTACTTGTTGAAAGCAACAAAAGAAATGAACTATTGTTAGAAATCCTAGAAAATAAAGTTCAATGCTAAAGAAATATTTTATGAATTTATTATTTCACATGCTCAATGTAATATAAGTTTGAATTCGTAAACTAGTTAAAAGATTCATATAAAAGTATAAAATCCACTTGGCAAGAAATCATACAGATCTAGGTTAGATCATGATGATGATTACTTAGACCAAGAATGATCATCAATGATTGTGTATTGTAATTTCACGATCAAGATCCATAAGATATGGTATGTTAAAATTGGAATTATCGAAGTCAATTGGTACTTGATTCGATCAATAATGAATCATAAAGGTTTTTCCTAGATAGAATTTCTAAACAAAATGCTCAACTACCACCAAACTAAACCAAATTCGTCAAAGCTAGTGAAAAACTATTTCAGATTTTTTATTTTATATATCTAAGAGTTCCTAAACTCAGTGGGAGTTTAGTGTTTATTATCCAACAAACTATGGCCCAAGTATAGATATATTTTTCATTGTGATTTATTTATATGAGACAAAAGGGTAATATTTATTCCACAAATTTTGAGAACATAATGTTTGTTTGCTCGAAATAGTGTCCTTTTAGGATTCGTTTCCAAAATGACAAGTGGGAGAAAATAGACCTCGAAAGTATTCGAGGCGAACAACAAACATAAACGGACATTCCGGAGGAGTTTAGAAGTTCTTCAGAAAATCCGAACACTTATTCTCTAAAGGATTTTAGAAATGGTTTTAAAGAATATATCTCTTAGAAGACTTTACAAGTGCTTCAAGGAGAATAGAATATTCACAAGACTTTCAAATTAAGTTACTATTGATATTCTATTGTTTAATGTTCTATACCCATGTAGGAATAGTGTTCTTGTCACTGAAGCTATGACATCCTTCTATTTGATAGTGAAGAAACCTAAAACATGCCGTCAAATTATTACCATAAATAATAATGAGATTGTAACTTGTAAGAAAGCTATGGCGAAACCTAGATTCTCTAAAATGGTTAGAGGTTATATATAGACGCAATGTTTTAATTGGTTAGAGGCCATAAAACAGACTCGGTCTTTTGATGACAACATTGAAAATTTGTTGTTTGTAAGAATGGTTTTACACCTATTGGTTGCAAATTGGTTTTAAGGATAAAAACCGTCAAACATAAAATTGTGTTTTCACACAAAGATAAATTGGTTTCTAAAAGGTTACAAGCAAATCCACAGCGTGGATTATATTGGAACCTCATGCATAATCAAAATACTTACGTCTATAAATCAAGCAAGGATTGCATATTGGTACATATGGAAATTGGATGACAAAATGTATTTCTCATTCAAATGTTGGAAAAAACTATGTACATGACATGTCATAGGATTTGTGGATCCAAAATGCTTGAAATGAGTGCTAGCTTATGAAATCCAATATGGATTTTGGCAAGCAACTGGGAATTGGAACTGTATCTTAGTGAAACTAGTAAGTATTTTAGTTTCACAAAATATACACGGTTCTTATAGATATATATAAGAAGTATAGTGGGAATACGTAAAGCTAAATTGGTCCTATGTGTATCCCACACATATGTCTATTGTAAAATAACATTCAAATTCAAATTACTTAAATTTGAAATTATTTATCAATGTTGGACCAAGGCGAAACTTAGTACATGCTGGGTATTAAGATCTATTACGGAGATCTTAACGTATTGTTTTGGATTAAGTAATGACATTTACTAAATCAAACACGAACGACTCTTTAGGAGATATTCGACCCCATGTGAATAAATCTAAGTAATGGATGTTTGAACTATGTATAAGCATTTACTAAAGTTAAGCATCAAAAGATCTAAATAAGATTCTTCTCCTATATTATATGTTAACAAATTCAGCTGGATTCAGTATCGAGCTAAAGTCACATGGATATAATTCAGTTGGGAATTATTCTGCAAAAGAATTTATCATGTATTATATAATCGAGGATCGCCAAAAAATGTATTGTATGGCTTTAGGAACGACGAACATATACCAATCTCTATTAATCTAAGCAAATATCAACTAGATTGAGATCCAGAAAATCCTATGGTACTTGAAAAGGCAAATAGAAATAGTTCTTGATTCAAGGAAATATGATAAATATTGATTCTACACGCATATACACCGGCAAAGCATCAAGAAAGATCTCTTTGGAGTTAACCATTGGCAAGGACGAGCTATATGCATCGTGGTTTGAAATGGAAACATGGATTAAAGACCATGAGTTGTTTCGTGGGAAATTGAATATTAATTTCTGTGTTCTAAGATACAGTTGGAAAGTATTCCACATATCTTTGAACTTCATGGATAAGCAAAACCCAAACAAAGAATCACTAGCAACCCACATAGTTGAAGTAAAGCACTTATTGCCTAAGAAGAAATAAAACAAAGTTGTTTATGTTAAAGAAGTTCTTTACTGAACTTGGGTGGATCACATGTCTGCTGACTTAATGGTTCTTCATTACATGAAAAATGTGTAGAACTACTATAGAAGCAAGAAAGACTAGTTCATGTAACAAAATACTCAAACGATCTTATCATTCTATCTCGAAAGGCTTTCGATGAAAAGGATATTAAGATTGGCAAAGCGTAATAACTAAACCTATAGAATAAGTGAGCTACAACAATCACATTGTGGCACTGGAAATCAAACATAGTTTTTAATTCCATAAATTTTTTAAAGATGGGTTAGAGGCTCATGGTTGTAAATCACTCGGGTTGAACATTTATCACATATAAAATAAATTTTCATGCATATTGCATTTAATCTTGGTTTAGTATTAAATGATGAGTCCTTTCAATTTGACAATAAATTCAAGATAGACTGCCAGGACCAGTCCTGTGACTAAGAAATGTCTATCAAGTGAACTTGAATGTACAAAGTTGAAAATGGTCCCTAGTTGGAAGTTTTTTATAAAGGTGGACGCATAGAAAACACTAGATGACTGGAATGCAAGATGACTAGTAGTTATGTTTCTTGAACTATGTGGACATGGCAATGTCGCAATCATTTAAATAAATACATACTTTATAAGATTAGTATCGGACAGACCTATGAAACTTTACTGTAAGAGATGAAAATCTATCATAAGTAAATTTCATTATCTTATTAGACATTAATCCTCAATACCTAAGTGATTTGAGATTACTTGTTTGAGAACTGGTTACTTTGATGTTGTCAAACGCTGCGCCGTAAAAGGAGACTATAACGGCAACGCTCGGGTAATAACCTATCAAAGAAAGTCTAACCTCAAGCTCGTAATATTGGGATTTTCCTCCCAAAAATTGGGATGAGATGCCAAATGTTGTACAAGGCCACTCGGAGAGCTAGGAACTGTAAAATGCATGGCCGTGCTCAGATGAATCATAGGCTATGATTATCGTTTATTTGATCAGCTGAACTCTAACACCGATAAATACCTTTTGACATAATAAGGATAACCACTCTTACCTTATGTTCATGAGCAGATATCAAGAGACAAAGGAATTAGGAAATGCACACTTGTCCCTAAGGACAAGTTGGAGACTGAAGGAAATAATGCCTTTGGTCCAAGTTTGCATTTAATGTATTTAACGCTAAGCCTAATAAATGTGGTTAAGTACTAATTAAACAAGTTAATTATTCAGTGTGATCAATTTATTTGAATGCCTAGCTAGAGGCTGCTTCAGTTCAATTGGAATTAATGATATTAATGCAAAAAACTTAGTCTTGACTGAACCCGTAGGGTTACACAAATAGTATGTGAACGGATCAAGTATTTAGGTGAATATAACACTCAGTAAATACTCTAATTATGGATATTCATAAATGATGGATGTTGGTTCTAGTGGGAGCTAAACAAATCATCAAAAGATAAAGAAAGAATATTTGCCGGAAATGAAGATATTGCCGGAAACGGAAATATGGTTCATGACGGAAATATAAATATTATCGAAGTCAAAGATATTAACAGAAACATATATAAATATGGTTCGTATCGGAAAATATTAACATAAATAGAAATATTGCTAGAATCGGATATATTACAGGAAACGAAATTATTATCGGAATCGGAAATATTGTCTAAATCATAAATATTGTCCGAATCGGAAATATAAAAATTGTTTGAGTCGAAAATAATTCCGGAATCGGAAAACAAATCGTAAGCACGACTAGCGACAAGCCAACAAGGAAGCAGGCCCATCGCTCGACGAGCCAACAACACAACACGCAAGGCCGCAAGGCCCAATGTTTTGCGGCTGGACAGCGATGCTGGGCCAGCGCACAAGGCAACATGCAAGCCAGGGCACACAACAGGCCGGCAGCGCTGCTGGGCCAATATGCTTGGCGTGTGAGTCAAGCAAGGCTTGGGCACCAAGGCTACTTGCGCGGCAAGTAGATTGGGCCAAAAGCTATCCAGTTTTCCTAATCCTAAAATCTAAGAAGTTTGGGATTAACCTAAATCTTAAGAGTTTATGATCAACCTAAATCCTAATCCTAATGGTTTTTTATTATCCTAATTCTAGTATGATTCAACTATCTATTTTCCTATAAATATATGACCCATGGTCATAAGTTGATAACACTTCAATACACTTTAAGTCAGTTGTATTTGCTATCGCATTGAATTAGATCCTAATTCCATAATACCTTAGATTATATCCTAGTTGGTTGAACCTAAGGTGGATCCGAACGTGTTGTGGACTATCTACGGAGGGGCGACATTTGGAGCTTTGTACTTGTTCTTGTTCGGTTCGGGAGGAGCTAGGGAAGATACACATCACATATTATGTAATCTGAATTATGCTAACTGGTTATTTGCAATTAATTTGGATTCCGGCAAATTATGGTTTTTCCGCATGTAATTAGACAGTTTATAACCTTACACTTATCTATTACACTTCAGAGAAATGAGAAGAAATAAGGTTGATGACTGAAAACTACATAGTAGCTCTTCCAATAACTTCACCAGTTGCATAGTCCTTGAGAGTGAAATCACGTCTTGTCCCAAATTTTCCTTCTATTTGGCACCATATCCCTTTCTCAACCACACCACCCTGCACCAGACAGAAGACACAACACTGAGAAATAGGACCAATAAAGCCTCCACGACAATAGGAAAAGTAAATATACCAAGCTGGGTATCAGTACATCTCATTATGCATGCGTGTAGTCACCCACATGAGATGAAGCTCTCTCATGGTGGTGTAGACACCTACTTTTGTCCCCATTCCCGAAAGGGAAGGTTCGATGATGAGAACATAAATCTCCACTTGGCAACGCATCTACTATAAAATAACGGATCTCAATCACCCTTTCATTTCAGCTAAAGATGCTATTTATAGAAACCTGCTAAGAATAGTAACTGCCGTAAAAGGTAGTTGTTAAAAGTGGCAAAGTCATAAAAGATAGGAACCTGTCAGAATTAGGTGTTGCACTCCAACATAAATCCTAAAAGAGATAGAATTTGCATTCCTGGCAGAATTCGAAAATAAGAGTTACGTATTAATTAAATTCCTAACGAACCTAGAGTTCGTAACGGGCCCAGACGCATTCCGTCATAAGTTAGTACGCACTAAAAGACTCGGCTAAATCTCAAAAGCTCCGTGTTTTAAGAGTCCAAATCTGACAAAGAACTCGGCCTAGATCCCATTTTCAACGCCTGGATCTGGGCGCCGAAATCTTCGGCGCCCAGCGTTAGGCGCTGAAAGTGCCTGAGGCCGTTTTATCTCCGGATTCTTTTTGGATTCGTATCTTAAAATCTATCTTTCCACACAATCTTTTCCTATAAATACAGCCTAAAACCGACGTGAAAAGACATACACAACTCCATAATCTGAGTATTGACTCTAGCCTTAAGCCTAAGCCTCACGCTGCGAAATTGATCCAGCGTTCTGTCGCAATCGACCCAAAAGTCGAACAGAACGCACCCTGCCCCTTGTAGCTTGATGAATTAAGTCTAAATACTGGAACATTGCTTGGAAACCCGAGATTCGCTAAATAAAAGGAGAAATAGCAAAGCCAAGTGGTTAGTTTTCTGAGAACCACAACGCACCTCTCAAGGGTGCGTTGTAATGTGTCCCTCATATGATTTAATCGCTTTCATCACCCTTTTATAAAATTGTCAAACTATTAATTTGATTGATCTATCACGCCTAATAAGATAATTCCTTGGACAATTGAATTATCATGCTAGGTACCTTAAACCAATCTAAAAACGATAATCACGATCGATTTAGTATTATGTGTTGCATATTGCTAAAATCAATTCAGAGTAGTTTAATAGTTTAACGCATGTCCCTTCAATTATTTATGCTGAGCTAGTAAGGATAACCTGCCTCTGGAGTATTATCGATGAGCACTCCTCTCGGTAGTTACAGTCCCCCGAACTCTCAATCTCTGCCCTGCGGGTGTACGTTGAGCGATCCCCACACCAGGGATCACAAGGGAACCTATGGCCGTCGTGGTCGAACATAATGGCACTCCCTTTATGTCAAAGTACAATCTAAATCCTAAGTCTTAGTTGTCTTATACATAGAATCGGTCCTAATGCCTGGTGTCGTTCTGCAAGTTAAAAGGTTAAACCATATTGAGTCTCCCTTCCTAACATTTAAAAGAAATCAATAAGCACCCATATGTAATTGTCATTCCTTGCTAAGAATCTACGGCCTTAATACTCTCTCTCACCAATAAAAAGAATATATTATGTAATTCAAGTATTTGCAAAATGGAAACAGTCACATTCTGAAAATCATTCCTCCATAGTCGTACAACCCCCAAAGTGAGCCTAAGGTGTCAATACCATTGGCAAAAAAAAAAAAAAAATTAAAGGCCTCAAGGCTTATGATCACATTGGGTCATGACTATCATAGTCCTCTCGAGCCACTCGCTCCTTGAAGTACTCCTAAGTACGGACTAAAAGATTTTCCATGAATGCAACATGACGAACCATGAAAATACCCAAGTCGGCATGCCATAAGGCTACCATTGAGGTAAAGCAATACACACTAAGAGGGAAGCCGCACTAATGATTCTAGTCTTGCAAAAATGAAAATTCGATCTCCCCAACTAACTACCTTGCCAACATTAAGCAAAATGGCGCATGACAAATGAACACCCAAGGGTTAAAATCTAAAGTGTCAACCAACGAAAATTATGGTCCAATCAGCCTAAGTCTGAAAGTTGCTTGGTCAAGTATTATAGGCTTATGCCACGTCATTATTTTGAGTCTAGGCCACCTCCTTGTATTCATACACGGGTTATAATTAGAAAAATTAATGAAAGTTCGAGTCTAAATCACAACTTCCAATTAAATCCCGGAAACTGGAATCTGAAAAGAAGCAAAAAAATAATTTTCGATGTAATTCTTTCGTTAAATTTCAATAAAGTAAAAGAACCATTTTGAATCTACGCTATTTGCACATTTTAAGAAAACGACTAAATACGCTTGCAAAGTAAGACAATTTAAAGGTCCACCCTAGGCCTACTAAAATTAAAGGTCCACTATAGGCCTACCAAACGAGGCTCACTCAGTCTCGCCTCGTGACTCAAAGACCACAACCATCTACCTTTTAGCCCAAATAAAAAGGGGGAGAAATCCCAAGCAAAAAAGAAAAAAGAGAAAGAGAAAAGGGAGAGCAAAAAGAGAGAGCCATGAAATACTTAGCCCGTACCTCCCAAAGTGCAAAATTTACCCAAGTAAACGAAGGAAAAGAATTGAGTCAACCAATCCAAATCATACCACAAAAACTACATAAAGTTCTACGATCTTCTACCCTTTCCAATCCTCATGCTTGACTAATACCTATACAAATTATCCTATCTCATTCAACCCATCTTTCAAGCTGTCTTGAGTCACGAATAAAAAAAAAGACAAATGAAAAGTACATTCTACGCTTAAAGTAAAAAAAAAAAAACAAAAAAAAAAAAAAATAATAAAAAAGAAACTTTGCAAAGCGCCTTTAAAGTTCGTCTAAAAAAAAAGCATTTAGCGCACAAAAAAGATTTGCAAATATTTGGCACAAAACGAAAAGGAGCAGCACAAAAAGGCAGCCCAGAACACGTTTTCAACGACCAGACCTGGGCGCCAAAAATAATAACGCCCAGCCCTGGGCGCCGTTCTTGCTTATCACTTTTCAACTCCCAATTCCTAAAAGTGTTCGTATATTTTCCTATATACATGCGGAAGAATAACGAACACTTGGGGGTAGAAGATCATATAAAATATGCAAAATACGCGCGCTCCAAAATTTTCGTACACTTATTTCACCCTATTTCAAACATTACGATTCCACTCGAACGTACTTGTTTAAAATCGGCTTTGTAAGAAACCATTTTCTGGCTAAGAACTACACAAGACCTAATTCCAAATTAAATCTATTTAAGGCGGATACGTAGGCAATCCATGATTCGGTCCAACCAATTTGCAAAAATGTTAAAGCCTATAGAATAACAAGAATAAAAAATAGAGTCCCTTATTGAAATTTAATTACTTGCAATCCACATCGAAAGAAAAATTTAAGTCAAAGGAAGAATCCAAGTCATCAAGATGCCAAAATGAGCACACATCGAAAAATAATAAGGGCACGTACCCTTGCCAGAAGGAGCACTCACACTCCTAGGCACTTAGCCAATACTCAAAAGATCGCTTTGCCTCAATTGAAAGGGGGCTAGCGCGAGCGTCCATGACCTCTAAAGTACTCGACTTGACCCTCCCTAAAGCAAAGTAACTCACTTAAAGACCTTCTTTCACCACTAGACACATTCATAATCGCCAACAGGTAGTAAAGGCAGTAAGCTTGCAATAAAGAGGATTGTTCTACGGCATCGCCCCATCGTTCCTTCGAACTCAGGGCACCCGTTCATGGTAATTCAAATGCTTGCGAATCCCATTTGAAAAAATCAGACATTGTCAATAGGACTTGGCACTTAACCAAGGCTCACCCTACTCAGACATATGACACGGGCATCTAAAATCGAAATCTGAAAGCATCATTAATGAGAACACATAATAGCAACTGGGGGCTAAAAATTGAAATGAAAGAACTAGGGAAAGAACTAAGTATACCTTGACCTTTTGTGCAGACATACACCAAGTAAATCTAAGTCAATTTGAAAGCGGTTTATATTCCCGCAATTCTTGAAATGATGGCCCTAAAAGCCTAAAGCATGTGCCACACGGGCACAAGTAATATCTTGACGCCTGCACCCTGGCTTCCAGGAAATCCTTAGACAACATTCCGAAAATCGTAACAGTACTTTGATTCACTCATGTAATCGTGTACGAACCCTTCTATAAGTCAACTTACTTAGGACACCTCGGATTGTACACAGTAGGACTCGGATTTCAAATAATTTTCAAAGACTTCTTCGAACATAATAAAGTGTCGTTGGTTTAAGCTAAGTATGTGTTTATCTCGATGTTGCAAGTGAGTCAAAAAGATTTCTAAATATGATTTTGGGTAAAGAAAAGCACCTAGCTTTTGGTCAAGGCACACTTCAACATGTGACTACCTTGACCATGGCAATGTCGCACAATACGACATTTACAAGAGAAGTAGCAAATCACTACTCGAACGTATCTCGCACTAAACGAGTCTGGTTCAAACTATTCATGATCCATGTCACCATGAATGCATAAAAACGTATGCCAAGCATTATAGCACCAAGCCAATCCCGTGGCTACAATTGGGGGCTTGAGAAAAACACTCTAAAAATGCTCGAAATGACGATTTTATCGCAAATTCTCGACGCTAATGCTATACACACGTCTTAGGGGCACTATCCTAAGGTTTGATCGTGTAAAACGAACCTTAGAATGGCTACAACCCCTCCCAAATTCTAAGCCCTACTTAGAATATATAAAGTCACCCCACTAACAAGGGTAATTGAAAATCGCGAGTCACCAAAACTCCGATCAAACTACTGCACATAACGCTCGCACCTACACGAGCGGGACCCCAAGGCATCTTTCTCGAAAGAACTTACAAAAATCGTACGCCAAAAGGAAACATCCCAACATGCATTCTTGGGGGCTCCAAGCTACGAAACGACCGTAGCAAAATAAAATAAAATATACGCGATCAAAGTCTTACGCCTCAAGGTATGCTCCTCGGGCCATATAGACTCGCCCTACTATTGCAATAACTGTACGCCTTAAGAGCGACAATTCCTTTAAATAATCGCCCCAAAGCGACAAACACCGTAGTGCACCAATCGGCTACGGCTTCTCGAGAAATCATCACGATCACTCAACTCATTGTGATCTCTAATAAAATTCTACGTTCCAAAAATAAAGAAAAACAAAAGAGAAGAGAATACGTAGAATTTCCAAGTGACATAAACGAACGAACAAGAGGCCAACTGTGTCATCAAAAGACCAGCCCAAACAATATTTTCAACGCCCCACTTGGGCGTGAATTATTTCTAACGCCCAGGCCTGGGCGCCGAAAATGAGCCCAGGTCCAAAAGAAGCCCTGACTTCTATAGGGTCCTGCCGTATCCATTCGACTCGAAAATTGCCGATTTCTTTACTGAAAATCGCACCTCACAGCTTTGTTAAGAGTAGCACACCACTACAAAGATCACTCGCACTTACGAGCACGATCCCAAACACGATCAAGGACATTACAAAATGCGTATCCCCAAGGAACCTCTTTGACAAGAAATGACCGTCAAGCACGAGTGCTTGGGGGCTCGAAAGAAAATATATATATCAAAAGAGAGTATGCAAAGTTAAAACAATATTCCCAAACTACGATGTACGAAGTCCCATGTTTGGATAATCTCAAAAGATAAAACCGGATTACGACCTCAAGACAAAGGTTGCCGTTGATATTTATACATAATACCCTAATCAAGGACCCAGGTAGTGGAAAAATTGAGCCGTAAAGACTAGCTCAAAACCATGAAAGATGATGACCACGAGACAATGGTCCGTCTAAGCACGTTGTAAACCCATATTCAGGTTGCAACTAAATCCGAGCATCCCTGCCGTAAAAGGTAGTTGTTAAAAGTGGCTAGGTCATAAAAGATAGAAACCTGTCAGAATTAGGTGTTGCACTCCAACATAAATCCTAAAAGAGATAGAATTTGCATTCCTGGTATAATTCGAAAATAAGAGTTACGTATTAATTAAATTCCTAACGAACCTAGAGTTCGTAACGGGCGCAGACGCATTCCGTCATAAGTTAATACGCACTAAAAGACTCGGATAAATCTCAAAATCTCCGTGTTCTAAGAGTCCAAATCTGACAAAGAACTCGACCCAGATCCCATTTTCAACGCTTGGATCTGGGCGCCAAAATCTTCGGCGCCCAGCCTTGGGCGCTGAAAGTGCCTGGGGCCGTTTTATCTCCGGATTCTTTTTGGATTCGTATCTTAAAATCTATCTTTCCACACACTCTTTTCCTATAAATACTGCCTAAAACCGACGTGAAAAGACAGACACAACTCCATAATCTGAGTATTGACTCTAGCCTTAAGCCTAAGCCTCACGCTGCGAAATTGATCCAGCATTCTGTCGCAATCGACCCAAAAGTCGAACAGAACGCACCCTGCCCCTTGTAGCTTGATGAATTAAGTCTAAATACTGGAACATTGCTTGGAAACCCGAGATTCGCTAAATAAAAGGAGAAATAGCAAAGCCAAGTGGTTAGTTTTCTGAGAACCACAACACACCTCTCAAGGGTGCGTTGTAATGTGTCCCTCATATGATTTAATCGCTTTCATCACCCTTTTATAAAATTGTCAAACTATTAATTTGATTGATCTATCACGCCTAATAAGATAATACCTTGGACAATTGAATTATCATGCTAGGTACCTTAAACCAATCTAAATAAGATAATCACGATAGATTTAGTATTATGTGTTGCATATTGCTAAAATCAATTCAGAGAAGTTTAATAGTTTAACGCATGTCCCTTCAATTATTTATGCTGAGCTAGTAAGGATAACCTGCCTCTGGAGTATTATCGATGAGCACTCCTCTCGGTAGTTACAGTCCCCTGAACTCTCAATCTCTGCCATGCGAGTGTACGTTGAGCGATCCCCACACCAGGGATCACAAGGGAACCTATGGCCGTCGTGGTCGAACATAATGACACTCCCTTTATGTCACGATAACCGGGTTTTGTCAGTTTTTCTCATTGTCGTTAAAAACTGAATGACGACTCCTATATTACTAGTCGATTGGGTGTAAACTTACAGGAGATCCAATTACACTTGTTCTGACAACGTCACGCCCACGAGGGACGAGGTCACGCATTAGCCTCGTGCTTTTTCGACCCCATCACAGTGGCGACTCCACTGGGGATGTTAATGAAATACTCGTGCTCGTAGGTAATCAAAATAGCCGAAGGGTGAAACGATCCTACCCCGCGTTTATTTCCCTATCAAGTTGGGACGACCTGAAAATAAGCATATTAATATGAACGGACAGAACTGCATAATGAATCTTGGCTCCCTTGGCATGTTTCATCTCGGGAGTTGGGAATAAGGATACCCATCGCCACCCGGGGGGTGCATACGCTTCGAATGTTGTCCACTCGGCACTTTGGCTAGTAGTACACCTATCCCAAACTAAATTTCTCGCCCACTAGGTCCCTCTCATTGGTGCATGCCCCCTGGGCTTACATCGTGATTGGCCTCTTGGGACGAAATTCGCTCGTGAATGCACTTCCCCGACCGGGGCATGTGTTGGATCAACGATAGAGGATGTACCAAGCCGGCACAAATATTACCCATAGAAGCCTATCATAAACTACGTGACATATTATTTTGCTTCATGTTGTAATGTTAGTTATGTGTAGCGAATTTGGTGATTGTGTGTGACAAATAATACTAGAAAACCAACGACCCTAAAAATTGCCCAAACATTCATAAACACCAATTGGCCAAAGAGTTGAACCAAAATACGTGTTCCGCAGCCCCGGGCGATCGCCACAAAAATAAGCGACGCCCAACCCAGGTTGTAACGGATCCCACAACGCCGCACACCACGTAAAGGACGTTATTAGGCAAACACGCAAAATCAAGTCGTATATAAGAAAAAAAGATACGTGAACAGAATACGAGTACCAGTCAGGGACGCATTTTCAGCGCCCCTGGCTGGGCGCCAATCATTTTCCATGCCCAACCTGGGCGCCGAAGTTGCTGCCTGGCCTACTGGTCAAGCCTAGCAGCTTTGGTGCCCGCGCATAAAAAAAAAAAGAATAATGAGCGACAAATCTGTTGCAAGGACGAATTGGAAAAAAGGCACTCGACTTTGAAACACGACTTATAAACTAAACAACTCATTGTGTCGTCACTAGACCTCCTATGACGACTATGTTCAGCACTAAACCGAGCACGCTAATTAAATGACCTTGAATGTCACATGGGCAAAGTGTTCAAAAAATAATGTTCGAATAAAAAATAAATAAATCCGAGTCTAGACTAGGCTATGCCAAAGTACAATCTAAATCCTAAGTATTAGTTGTCTTATACATAGAATCGGTCCTAATGCCTGGTGTCGTTCTGTAAGTTAAAAGGTTAAACCATATTGAGTCTCCCTTCCTGACATTTAAAAGAAATCAATAAGCACCCATATGCAATTGTCATCCCTTGCTAAGAATATACGGCATCAATACTCTCTCTCACCAATAAAAAGAATATATTATGTAATTCAAGTATTTGCAAAATGGAAATAGTCACATTCTGAAAATCATTCCTCCATAGTCGTACAACCCCCAAAGTGAGCCTAAGGTGTCAATACCATTGGCAAAAAAAAAAAAAAAAATTAATGGCCTCAAGGCTTATGATCACATTGGGTCACGACTATCATAGTCCTCTCGAGCCACTCGCTCCTTGAAGTACTCCTAAGTACGGACTAAAAGATTTTCCATGAATGCAACATGACGAACCATGAAAATACCCAAGTCGGCATGCCATAAGGCTACCATTGAGGTAAAGCAATACACACTAAGAGGGAAGCCGCACGAATGATTCTAGTCTTGCAAAAATGAAAATTCGATCTCCCCAACTAACTACCTTGCCAACATTAAGCAAAATGGCGCATGACAAATAAACACCCAAGGGTTAAAATCTAAAGTGTCAACCAACGAAAATTATGGTCCAATTAGCCTATGTTTGAAAGTCGCTTGGTCAAGTATTATAGGCTTACGCCACGTCATTATTTTGAGTCTAGGCCACCTCCTTGTATTCATACACGGGTTATAATCAGAAAAATTAATGAAAGTTCGAGTCTAAATCACAACTTCCAATTAAATCCCGGAAACTGGAATCTGAAAAGAAGCAAAAAAATAATTTTCGATGTAATTCTTTCGTTAAATTTCAATGAAGTAAAAACAACATTTTGAATCTACGCTATTTGCACATTTTAAGAAAACGACTAAATACGCTTGCAAAGTAAGACAATTCAAAGGTCAACCCTAGGCCTACTAAAATTAAAGGTCCACTATAGGCCTACCAAACGAGGCTCACTCAGTCCACTAGTAGAAAAAACCCTTGTTGCAGCGGGCTTTTAGACCCTTGTTGCAGCGTACATCGTATGCTGCAACTGGGGGGCCTGCAACAAGTTTTGACTTGTTGCAGCGTACACTGTTCGCTGCAAAAAGTGACCTGTTGCAGCGTACATATATATGTACGCTGTAACAAGTGTGTAAAATTAGGCGAAAATCAGGACCTGTTGCAGCGTACAAATTGGTGTACGCTGCAACAGGGTAGGTTTGTTGCAGCGAACAACAATTTGTACGCTGCAACAGACCTACCCTGTTACAACGTGCATCAATTTGTACGCTGCAACAGGTCCTGATTTTTGCCTAATTTTACACACTTGTTGCAGCGTACATATATATGCCCCCTGCAATAAAGCTGTTCTTTTGGCGGGAAAATTTTAGTTTTATTTATCTATACCTAGATTGCCTTGCACCAAATATAGGAACCTGTCAACAACAATAATAGAATATTTGAACCTGTAGAACAAATATAAAAACAATAACTGGTGTTTTGTATATATATATCCCAAAATCAAAATGCACATACTACATTTAAATATGTGTTCCAATTTCAACGTACGCATACATATTAATATAAATGATTGTTCTATAACATCTAAACCAACTCGATCAAGCACGCTCAGGCCAATAATAAGTACTTGCTGGTAAAAAACTCAGCCCATTGCTCACGAACCACATCAATTCCTCACTAGCATAAGGCGCATTCCTCGAAGTATAGACCTTTACAAAAAAAAATTCAATTAATCATTAGATTAAATGCATATTAAATATCACATTTTAACATTCAAGCAACTAATGACAATGTCCTAATAGTCTAGAATACGAATCAAGAGTAAGAAAAATTAATTAATTACCTCATTTAGCCTTAGGTAATGCATATTAAACATGTAATAAGTTTAAATGAGTTATTAGGTTCTTTAGTTCAAAGTTGGTAGCGAAAATGCCTCATTTTAGCCTAAATATGACCAATGAGCCTTAAATGTGCATAAATGGATTGGAATGAGTCTTTGAAAGTTAAAACTAAGCATATTAATCATGTAAAAGGTTTTAAAATGAGTCTGTGGATTCTTTAGTTCATAGTTGGGAGCGAAAATGTCATTTTAGCCTAAATATGTCCTATAATGACCAATCAAGCCTTAAATGTGCATAAATAGATTGGAATAAGTTTTAGAAAGTTAAAACTAAGCAAATTAATCATGTAAAAGGTTTAAAATGAGTAATTAAGTTCTTTAATTCAAAGTTGGGAGCGAAAATGTAATTTTAGCCTAAATATGACCTATAACGACCCAATGAGCTTAAAGGTGCATAAACAGATTAGAACGAGTCTTAGAAAGTTAAAAGTATGCAAATTAAACATGTAATAAGTTTAAAATGAGTCCTTAGCTTCTTTATTTCAAATTTGGGAGCGAAAATGCCTCATTTTAGCTTAAATAAGACCTATAACGATCAAACAAGCATTAATTGTGCGTAAATAGATTAGAATAAGTCTTAAAAACTTAAAACTAAGCATATTAATCATATAATAAGTTTAAAATGAGTCGTTAGGTTCTTAAGTTCAAAGTTGGGAGCGAAAATATTATTTTAGCTTAAATATGACTATAACAACACAATGAGCCTTAAATGTGCATAAATGGATTGGAATGACTCCTAGAAAGTTGAAACTAAGCATATAAAACATTTAGTAAGTTTAAAATGAGTCTTTAGGTTCTTTAGTTCATTGCTGGGAGCGAAAATGTCATTTTAGCCTAAATATTTCCTATAACGAAAAAACAAGCCTTAAATGTGTATAAGTAGATTAGAATAAGTGTTAGAAACTTAAAACTAAGCATATTAATCATGTAATAAGTTTAAAATGAGTCCTTAGGTTCTTTAGTTCAAAGTTGGGAGCGTAAATGCCTCATTTTAGCCTAAATATGACCTATAAGCCCGCCTCATCAGAAATTTCTAACTTGAATGTCCCTAAATGAACACCTAGCTTAACTTGCAGACTCAATTTGATAATCAGTTTAGTTTAGTTGTCGAAATAAAGAACCAAAATTCAATTGTTTGAACAAATATTCAGAAAGATCCCACAGAGAAACTCCAATAAGCATTTTTCTAAATGAACCGAAGTTTAATGAAGGAGCTATGTAATTAACAGAAAAGGTATGGCACTAACTTGTATAGACTGAACTCCTGAAAAAGCATCAGGTTGCTTCTGGCCAGCTTCTGGTTCCAAGAATCCCGCTACAAGTATTTTCCGCTGCAGAGAAGAAAGAATCTGCAGATTGCCAGAAGTATCTATCAGGATTAAATGGACAGGTGAACATACACAAAGTCATAAACTATCAATATTCATATCAATTTAGCAATTCCAAAATATATTACATTTTCGGAAGGTAGATCACCAGAAAGTTCAGTCAAATGAATCAGAATTCTTCCATCTTGGCTTCAAAATTCTAAACATTTCAGCAAGTAGTGGAGCAGCACGAAAGTCGCGTACTTTGGAGACACCAATAACAGTATCCATGGATGACGTGTTCAAAGGCAGTGTACCTGATAAATCCATGCCATGAGGGGAAAAGGGAAATTTTACTCCACTTCATGTGCATATTTAGTGAGTACTCAGTTTTGTTTTTTAAAAAAGAAAAATATAATTAGTATTTACCATAAGTTGCAGTTTTGAATGGCATTATTGCAGTTTGATTATCTCGCCTCTGCGATGCTCTGATGTTCCATAACAGAATCAACTCTAAGTTAAGAGTGCTTTTGTGATGTAAAAAATACATTATGAATTGCTTTCCTGGCACATTGCATGATAGCTATCAGTTTTACCTAACAGTAGCTAAATTAACAATAAGTACTTCTTTTTTTCGTAATTTAACTTAGCATGTTTATTGCCTTACTGAATTCTCTTAGAATTGCTCATTACAAGCAAGAATATTTAAGATAAGGGACTAGCAATCACTTAAGATTCTATTCTTTTGCAGGTGTTCTTTATACGGGCGAATCTCCTGATAACGATTAAAGGAAAAGGGATTTATTGGCAGATTAGTTACCATCCCAGAAGTCGTGACAAACTTATC
The DNA here is from genome assembly GCF_020520425.1 of Spinacia oleracea. Lineage (NCBI taxonomy): Eukaryota > Viridiplantae > Streptophyta > Magnoliopsida > Caryophyllales > Amaranthaceae > Spinacia > Spinacia oleracea. The sequence goes on from NC_079489.1 coordinate 134,761,828, forward strand.
CTCACCCGGGCAGGTAAAAGGGTCTAACCCACCAAAGCTAGGAGTCATATAAGGTCCATCATCTTTGTCATCATACCACAACTCAGTCTACATATGGTACTCTCTTGCAGTTCCAAACTGAGACATTCTGTCAGAGGAAGAATCTGAATCCTCTTGTGTTGTAGAACAAAGTCCATATGGACAGGTAAAGTCTGCAGCAAGCCGTGATTCAAAAACAAAAGTTTCTTAAAGGACATTACATTAAAATGTCTTTAAACACGAAGGTGGACACTAATTATATAAATCTCCAACCAAATAAAGGAACAAAAACGCTAATACTCCTAAATCAGATTATTAAGAATTTACTCAATATTAAAGAGTCCCTCAACAGGAAAAATGTCAACACACACGCCAACAAAATAATTAATTAATAACAAAAACTTCAAGAAACAAGTAACACACCATGCCTAAAGAAAATAAAAGCCAACCTAAAGAAGTTAAAAACAAAAGTAAGAAACATGTAATCTAAGGTCATAAAAACTTAAGATTTAGCCTCATATTCAGCGTGAAAATTTACTCGTCAACAACCAAGATATGGTTCAAAACCTATAACTCTAACAAAAACACAGACATAAGATGTAGAAAGCTTATAAAAAACTGCAGACAAAAAGTATTTACTGAAATGGACACAAACTTATTACTCCGTATCATTCGTATAAAGCGGCTCGTCCTTGAATTTTCCACTCATACATCCAACCCCATTTTGAACAATTCACAATAGAAGTACCATGTTTATGAAGCAGCATAATTACTGCAATATGAAAGCTTGAAGAAAGTAGTCTTGTAATTAAATTGAGCAAGTACGAGGGAAATCCTGAAAGAGACAATGAGTACTCATTGTAAGTTGAAACTGACAATGTGGTGGTTTAGCACACTTTCTATCAAGCAGCCACACTTCTGAATCCTCTTTATCACACAAAGATTTATCCTCAAACAGGACAAGGAAAATCCCAATATTTGGTTTAAAGTAAAGATAGTGCATGAGCCTCAATCTTCCTCTACTGTTACTTCCTCTAAAATACCCCTAATAAGCAAGCATGATTGCTTTCTTTTCAAATCCTAGTAGTAAAAAATGTTACAGCACCGTGGAGTTACCAAATATGCACCTTCTCTAACTTCTCAGTTGTAATGCATGCTGCAATAGTGCTATCTCATTACAGGAAACCTAAAAAAAAATCCCCCCTAGATTGAAAATAAGCTGCACAAAGTTACATCTGATCAGCTAAAGTTGTCTGCCGGGAAACGGTGGAAGTTCTATTATACGGAACAAATAAGGAACAAGATTTTTCTATAGACCTGGAAAATAAGTCATTTGGGTCAAGTTCAACACAAGTTAATAAAAAGCTAAATATAAGAAGGTTCTGTAATGCAGAACGCAATTCGGTCCTCACTTTATACAGAACTTTTACATCCTGCGGTACTGACTTGATTGCTGTACGGACACGTCCGGATACATTATCCCCAAACTTTGGTTTCACTAAAGTGATCCATTCTCCATGATTTGTTTTAAACTCATACCTGATAGAGATTTTAGCAAGTCAGAATAATGTACAAGAATCAAGCCAACTTATGTTAATACGACTTATCTTCATACGCTTTGCGCCAGATTCATGTTAATACGAATCTCAATTTGCGATTACCAATTTCTAAGAATAGCACTTAAACTAAACACAACTTTGACAGAGAGGGTATAACTAAGGCTATCTATGAAGTAATATCAAGCACCAATATCAACAATACTGGTACAATAAAAAGATCAAGAATTCAACCGGAACAAAAGAAAAGAGATCAAGAATGAAGAATCAAATATGGCCTTCATCTTTTGGAGGCTGAACTCTAAGTTAGATCTATTTTCAACTCAAAACTTAAACAATTCAAGAGCCTGCTGAATCTCACTGTAAGTTTCAGTTCAATTTTTTCCCAATTTCAATTGTTAACTGCAAGAGCTTGATCTAAAACATGCTAGTCATCCAATCCTCAAGAATAAAAACAAATAAATTAATCAAATGTGTACCAGTCCCACTGAAGGCCTGAAGCACACTGTGATCAAACTATCAAAGTCAAATATTCTGACATTTCATATCTTTGCAGCTATCAAAAGCTCAACAACTTTCTCTGGTGTTGGGATATTATCCGCAATTCTACCACAGTTAATTCCATAAGTTCCAGTAAAAGCATTTACTGTCAAAGGTGCTGGAAGAAGGAACAGAAATAGCACAGTCAAGATTTATATCTTCTAGCTCTCAGAATATGATCACAGAAGATCGGTAAGCTTCAATATCTTAAAGATGCATACTACTAGACTACTAGTTTAATATCAATATACTCAACATAAGAGATTCCAAAAATACTCCAACCAGACCATGGGAAGAAACAAGTTCAGGTCATCACAATGAACTTAATATCAATAATTCAATATAAACAAGCAAAATTGAAAGGTAGATCACGATTCCATGACTTCATAGTGGACAACAACCAGAAATATGGTTGATACTAATCCAGTAATCCCTACTATTCATCAAAACTAGATACTCTAACTTGTAAGTTTTATACCATGATCACAAAGGCAAAATAACCCAAGAATAACCCCACAACATACTGAGTATTCGCAGCCATTTCAACAGCATACTGAGCCTACCATCTACATCTTGCTAGAGAATCCCATCCTCGGCCAGATTCCTCCTTTTGCTCCTCGGCCTACCAATCAATAAATGGAATTCCTAATTTATTCCCCTCTTTTCTAATAAACAGACCCCAACACCAAGAAACAACCACCAGCAGCACCAAATTTTGATTAATTGATTATTCAAAATGGTTTCAGCTATTGCAAAACCATCCAACTCCCCAAAAAAGAAAATTCCGCAAACCCCAAAAGATCATTTCCCGATATGAGATGAACTTGAACAAGATTAAATCAACACTTTCAAACTACTAATTCAAAACAACAATAACAGCAAATTAAACTTAAAAGTATCATAATTTCAGAAGAAAGGAAGAATAACCAATCTGTGAACTGAAGAGCAAGAACAAGAAAGAAACCAATCTGCATAATCGCATACCTCTGTAGAATAACATCTCAAGTCTCACAAATTTGAAATTTTGAAAACCCAGAAATTGTTGTTATAGTTAACAACAGTCAACCCACCTCCCCTGCTCCACCCCACCACGACCACCACCACCACCACCACCATTCTCTAATTCCAACACCACCCCATCTTTATCTATGAACAAACCCTAAAAACGAATTGAACAAACCCATAAAACGAATTGAACAAACGAATTAAACCCTAAAAACGAATTGAACAAACCCTAAAAACGAATTGAAAAAACCCATAAAACGAATTGAACAAACGAATTGAACCCTAAAAATGAATTGAACAAACGAATAGAACAAACCCTTAAACGAATTGAACAAACAAATTGAACAAAACCTAAAACGAAGCACAAAACTCAAAAAACGAATTGAACAAAACGGCACCTGGAGAGGAGGCGAGAAGGCCAGAACCACCGACGACTCGACGAGGAAGCTAGATTGATGACGCAGGAGTGGTTTTTTTTTGAGGGGGCGACGCAGGGAAAGCTAAGGGAAGAAGAAGGGAGTTGAGCGCGAGAGCTGAAATTTTGAGATGCTTAAATTTGTTCAGAATTACTCTGTAGTATTCAACCAATGTTGCAGCTATTTTTTTTATCCGGTTATTGCAGGGGGCTTTTAAATGTACGCTGCGATAAAAATGGGTTATTGCAGGGGGCTTTTAAAATGTACGCTGCAACAAACACTTTTACAGGGAACAATTAAATTGTACGCTGCAACAACCATTTAAATGGTTTGACCCGCATTGACCGACTGGTTGTTGAAGCATATTAATACATGTACGCTGCAACAAGGGGGCTGCAACAGGGGTTTTTTCTACTAGTGGTCTCGCCTCGTGACTCAAATACCACAACCATCTACCTTTTAGCCCGAAAAAAAAGGGGGAGAAATCCCAAGCAAAAAAGAAAAAAGAGAAAGAGAAAAGGGAGAGCGAAAAGAGCGAGCCATGAAATACTTAGCCCGTACCTCCCAAAGTGCGAAATTCACCCAAGTAAACGAAGGAAAAGAATTGAGTCAACCAATCCAAATCATACAACAAAAACTACATAAAGTTCTACGATCTTCTACCCTTTCCAATCCTCATGCTTGACTAATACCTATATAAATTATCCTATCTCATTCAACCCATCTTTCAAGCCGTCTTGAGTCACGAATAAAAAAATAAGACAAATGAAAAGTACATTCTACGCTTAACGTAAAAAAATAAATAAATAAAAACAAAAAAAAATAAAAACAAAAAAAAAATAATAAAAAAGAAACTTTGCAAAGCGCCTTTTAAGTTCGTCTTAAAAAAAAAAGCATTTAGCGCACAAAAAAGATTCGCAAATATTTGGCACAAAACGAAAAGGAGCAGAACAAAAAGGCAGCCCAGAACACTTTTTCAACGACCAGACCTGGGCGCCAAAAATAATAACGCCTAGCCCTGGGCGCCGTTCTTGCTTATCACTTTTCAACTCCCAATTCTTAAAAGTGTTCTTATTATTTCCTATATACATGCGGAAGAATTACGAACACTTGGGGTAGAAGATCATATAAAATACGCGCGATCCAAAATTTTCGTACACTTATTTCACCCTATTTCAAATATTACGATTCCGCTCGAACGTACTTGTTTAAAATCGGCATTGTAAGAAACCATTTAGCCAATACCCTTGCCAGAAGGAGCACTCACACTCCTAGGCACTTAGCCAATACTCAAAAGATCGCTTTGCCTCAATTGAATGGGGGCTAACGCGAGCGTCCATGACCTCTAAAGTACTCGACTTGACCCTCCCTAAAGCAAAGTAACTCACTTAAAGACTTTCTTTCACCACTAGACACAGTCATAATCGCCAACAAGTAGTAAAGGCAGTAAGCTTGCAATAAAGAGGATTGTTCTACGGCATCGCCCCATCGTTCCTTCGAACTCAGGGCACCCGTTCATGGTAATTCAAATGCTTGCGAATCCCCTTTGAAAAAATCAGACATTGTCAATAGGACTTGGCACTTAACCCAGGCTCACCCTACTCAGACATATGACACGGGCATCTAAAATCGAAATCTGAAAGCATCATTAATGAGAAGACATAATAGCAACTGGGGGCTAAAAATTGAAATGAAAGAACTAGGGAAAGAACTAAGTATACCTTGACCTTTTGTGCAGACATACACAAAGTAAATCTAAGTCAATTTGAAAGCGGTTTATATTCCCGCAATTCTGAAAATGATGGCCCTAAAAGCCTAAAGCATGTGCCGCACGGGCACAAGTAATATCTTGACGCCTGCACCCTGGCTTCCAGCAAATCCTTAGACAGCATTCCGAAAATCGTAACAGTATTTTGATTCACTCATGTAATCATGTACGAACCCCTCTATAAGTCAACTTACTTAGGACACCTCGGATTGTATACAGTAGGACTCGGATTTCAAATAATTTTCAAAGACTTCTTCGAACATAATAAAGTGTCGTTGGTTTAAGTTAAGTATGCGTTTACCTCGATGTTGCAAGTGAGTCAAAAATATATCTAAATATGATTACGGGTAAAGAAAGGCACCTAGCTTTTGGTCAAGGCACACTTCAACATGTCACTACCTTGACCATGGGAATGTCGCACAATACGACATTTACAAGAGAAGTAGCAAATCACTACTCGAGCGTACCTCGCACTAAACGAGTCTGGTTCAAACTATTCATGATCCATGTCACCATGAATGCATAAAAACGTATGCCAAGCATTATAGCACCTAGCCAATCCCGTAGCTACAATTGGGGGCTTGAGAAAAACACTCTAAAAATGCTCGAAATGACGATTTTATCGCAAATTTTCGACGCTAATGTTATACACACGTCATAGGGGCACAATCCTAAGGTTTGATCGTGTAAAACGAACCTTAGAATAGCTACTACCCCTCCCAAATTCTAAGCCGTACTTAGAATATATAAAGTCACCCCACTAACAAGGGTAACTGAAAATCGCGAGTTACCAAAACTCCGATCAAACTACTGCACATAACGCTCGCACCTACACGAGCGGGACCCCAAGGCATCTTTCTCGAAAGAACCTAGAAAAATCGTACGCCAAACGCAAACATCCCAACATGCATACTTGGGGGCTCCAAGCTACGAAACGAACGTAGCAAAATAAAAAAAAAATATATATGAGATCAAAGTCTTACGCCTCAAGGTATGTTCTCGGGCCATATAGACTCGCCCAACTATTGCAATAACTGTACGCCTTAAGAGCGACAGTTCCTTTAAATAATCGCCCCAAAGCGACAAACACCGTAGTCCACTAATCGGCTACGGCTTCTCGAGAAATCATCACGATCACTCAACTCATTGTGATCTCTAATAAAATTCTACGTTGCAAAAATAAAGAAAAACAAAAGAGAAGAGAATACGTAGAATTTCCAAGTGAAATAAACGAACGAACAAGAGGCCAACTGTGTTATCAAAAGACCAGCCCAAACAATATTTTCAACGCCCCACTTGGGCGTGAATTATTTCTAACGCCCAGGCCTGGGCGCCGAAAATGAGCCCAGGCCCAAAAGAAGCCCTGACTTCTATAGGGTCCTGCCGTATCCATTCGACTCGAAAATTTCCGATTTCTTTACTGAAAGTCGCACCTCACGGCTTTGTTAAGAGTAGCACACCACCAAAAACATCGCTCGCACTTACGAGCACGATCCCAAACACGATCAAGGACATTACAAAATGCGTATCCCCAAGGAACCTCTTTGACAAGAAATGACCGTCAAGCACGAGTGCTTGGGGGCTCGAAAGAAAATATATATTTCAAAAGAGAGTATGCAAAGTTAAAACAATATTCCCAAACTATGCTGTACGAAGTCCCGTGTTTGGATAATCTCAAAAGATAAAACCGGATTACGACCTCAAGACAAAGGTCACCGTTGATACTTATACATAGTCCCCTAATCAAGGACCCAGGTAGTGGCAAAATTGAGCCGTAAAGACTAGCTCAAAACCATGAAAGATGATGACCACGAGACAATGGTCCGTCTAAGCACGTTGTCAACCCACATTCAGGTTGCAACTAAATCCGAGCATCCCTCGAAAGAATTCGCTCTTACAAGAATGAATAAAAATAAATTCTCAAAAGAAATCACAAGAACAAATGAAATAGGGACTTGCCTACCTCAATCGGGCAAGACGTGGCACGTACCACGCGAGTCCCAAATCGAAAAGACGAATTCAGGTTCGCTCACCTCCAGCGGGCGGGGCGTCCACCCTTAGCGGACAGGGCTCGCCCACCTTCAGCGGGCGGGGTCTGCGTCACTAACCGCACAGGTCCTCAGTTTTCGAAAATGAAAAGGAAATAAATTCTTCAAAAAACAAAAACAGGCTCGCCATCTTCAGCCGGCGGGGTCTACGTCACAAACCGCGTAGGTCCTTATTTTCAAAACATCAAAACAGATTCGTCTACTTTTATCAGACGGGGTGTTGCAATTATGGTTTGTGACGTATTTTCAAAACTCGACCAGGAATTTTAGACCGTTTCTCTGATTTTTCACATAATTTTTCACATGGATTTGAGGCGTTGCAATGTCGCAAACGAATAGAAGGGGGTACGGTGGAATAGAAGTAGCATCAATTAAGCAAGAACCGTCGCCAGTGACATGATTTGAGGCACTGGTGTTAAGAATCCAAGACGAAGTAAAATACTCACCAATCATCTTGTCAGGTGGAGGTTTGTTTACCATATTGAGAAGCAACATAATCTTCTCTGTGTGAAGGGGTCAAAAAAGCACGAGGCTAATGCGTGACCTTGTCCCTCGTGGGTGTGACGTTTCTTTTTGTCAAATCAAGTGTAATTGGATTTCCTGTGAGTTTACACCCAATTGACTAGTAATATAGGAGTCGCCATTCAGTTTTTAACGACAATGAGAAAAACTGACAAAACCCGGTTATCGTGACATAAAGGGAGTGCAATTATGTTTGACCACGACGGCCGTAGGTTCCCTTGGGATCCCTGGTGTGGGGATCTCTCAACATACACTCGCAAGGTAGAGATCCAGGGTTCGGGGGACTGTAACTACCGAGAGGAGTACTCGCTCTTCGATAACTCCAGAGGCAGGATATCCTTACCAGCTCAGCATAAATAATTGAAGGGACATGCGTTAACTATTAAACTAATCTGAGTTGATTTTAACAATATGCAACATATAATACTAGATCGAGCGCGATTATCTGATTTAGATTGCATTAAGGGACCTAGCATGATAATCCAATTTCCCAAAATGTTATCTTTATTAGGCGTGATAGAACAATCAGATTTAATTAGTTTAACAGTTCATAAAAGGGCGAGGAAAGCAATTAAACCATGGAAAAGGGACACATTACGACGCACCCTTGAGAGGTGCGTCACAGTTCTCAGAAAACTAACCACTTTGACTTTGCTATTTCTCCTTTTATTTAACGAATCTCAAATTACGGGACAGGATACGTTCTGTTCGATTTTTGGATCGATTGCGACAGAACGCGTGATTAATTTCGCAGTGTGAGGCTTAGGCTTAGGGGTTTGGAGTCAATACTCAGAATAATAATTGTGTGTTGTGTTCTTTTCACGTCGAACTTGGGGCTATATTTATAGAAACGATTTCGTGGAAAGATAGAATTCTAGAACTCTAATCCACGAGGAATTAGGAAAGAATACGTTCCAGGTATTTTCAGAGCCCAGGGCTGGGCGCCGAAGATTTCGGCGCCCAGAGCAAGGCGTTGAAAATAAGGTCTGGGCCGTTTCTTTGTTAGATTCGGACTCTTAGAATCCGAAGTGTATGAGACTTAATCGAGTCTTTTAGTGCGTATTAATTTTATGATGGAATGCATCCTGGCCAGTTACGAACTCTAGGCTCGTTAGGATTTTAATTAATACGTAACTCTTATTTTCGAATCGTATTAGGAACAGGATTCTCTCGCAATTTCTATCTCATTTAGGATTTATGTTGGAGTGCAACACCTAATTCTGACAGGTTTATATCTTTCATGACTTGCCACTTTTAACAACTACCCTTTACGGCAGCTACTATTTTTAGAAAGTTTCCATAAATGGTAGGTTTCTATAAATAGCAAGTTTCGGGTGAAATGAAAAGGGGAATTGAGATTCGTTATTTTATAGGAGATGCGTTGTCAAGTGGAGATTTACGTTCTCATCATCGAACCTTCCCTTTCGGGGATGGGGACAAAAGTAGGTGTCTACAGTTAGCTCCCACTTTGACTGAGTCTTGGAGTAAGACGATGGTCAAAGTATTAGACGGAGTGCGTCACACAAGTCATGGTGACCTGTTTTTTGCGAGGGTCTCACGAGCCCCCGAGTGATAACATTTGACTTAAGGGTCATCACTTGAAGTGTCGACATATCCCTCACGTGTCATTGGGATTTGTCAACGGATAGTATAGAAACTTCCTCACTTTGTCATTGGAAGTATCTAAAGAGACGTAGAAACTCCCTCACTTTGTCATTGGGAGTAGCTACAGATGTTTTCGAAATTAAAGCTATAAAGTGTAATTGGGCCTGGCCAAGCCCAATCACGAGGTAAAAATGTTTTTAAAGATTCTCATTTTCAGGGTTATATGGGACGTAAAACGAAGGAAAATCCAGTACATCTTTCTTTTTTGGAAAAACGGAAAACCAATCCTTTAATTTTTGGAAAAAGGGAAAACCGATCCTTTAATTTTTGGAAAAAGGGAAAATCGATCCTTTAATTTTTGGAAAAAGGGAAAACCGATCCTTTAATTTTTGGAAAAAGGGAAAACCGATCACATCGTTTTTTTTTGGAAAAACGGAAAACCAATCGTTTAATTTTTGGAAAAAGGGAAAACCGATCCTTTAATTTTTGGAAAAAGGGAAAACCAGAAAAAGTTATCGCTGCAGCGACTAAGGACCTGCGCGGTTAGTGGCGCAGACACCGCCGGCTAAAGATGGAGAGCTTGTCCGCTAAGGGTGGACACCCCGTGCGATACAAGTGGACGAATCTTTTTTTGAATTTTGAAAATAAGGACCTACGCGGTTTGTGACGTAAACCCCGCCGGCTAAAGATGGTGAACCTGTCCGCTAAGGGTGGACACCCCGTCCGATAGAAGTGGACGAATCTATTTTAAAATTTGTTTGTGCTTTTTGAAAATAAGGACCTACGTGGTTTGTGACGTATACCCCCCCGGCTAAAGATGGCGAACCTGTAAACATATTTTTTTTTGAAGATTCTTTTTCGAAAACTGAGGACCTGCGCGGCTAGTGACGCAGACCCCACCCGCTGAGGGTGGGCGAGCCCATTTTGAATTTCCTAATTTCTTTTCATTTTGCCTATGTAGATGGGCTTTTGTGATTACAACCTGTTGGTGGGTCGCAATATTTCTTGATTAGGTGTGTCCTATAAGTGGGCCCACACTGTGTATATTTTTGTTTAACGATATTTTTAAAATACCGTTTTTTTAAGATTATCCAAACACGGGAGTGTGTATAGCGTAGTCCGGGAACATGATTTTAACTTTGCACACTCTTTGTTGGAGTATATATTTTTTCGCGAGCCCCCAAGCAATTGGGCTCGTCGGTCATTTTTTGCCAAGAGAGGTACGTAGCTTATAACGTCTTTTAATCATGTCTGGGGTCATGCTCGTACGTGCGAGTGACCTTTATAGTGGTATGCTATTTTGACGAAGTCGTGGAGTCACTACAAGAATTTATATCTTTAACGACAACCTAATTACGACGGGTCAAAAATCCCGTCGCAAAAGCCTTTTGCGACGGGGCTAACAACCAAACAATGACGGGAATAACCGTCGCAAATGTCTTTTACGACGGGTTTACGACGAACTTACGACGGGATTTTCTATTAACGACGGCCCCCTTTTATGACGGGTTCGCGACAGGAAATCCCGTCGTTAATCAACGATTATTGGCCTTTCGCGACGGGATTTCCCGTCGTTAATAGTACAATTTCTTGTAGTGAGTGCGACTTCAGTTTCCGGGCGACAAAGTTTATTTTCCAATAATATCCGGTTTAGCTTGGCCCGGATTAATCTTTTGACAAACAAACATTTTTCATTTTGAGAAACCAACGACTTAACAATATTTTTTTTTGGTGTTTCGAAGAATAACCTTGATATTTATTTTGCTCATATTTGTTTTGAAAACTGTACACATATAATCCTTGAGACGAGTCTTTGTTTTGACCAAGTTTTAACATTCATTTTTGATATTTGGGTGCTAAAGGTGCTTTTGGGCTTGATCTTAATTGCAATAGGGCCTCGCGTCTAGCGACACGGTTTTAAGTCCTTTCCTGTTCCGCGTTTTGTGAAATCTGGGCCTTGCGCTGCATATTCAGCGCCCAAGGCAGGGCGTTAATTATTTCGGCGCCCAGCCGCGGGCGCTGAAAGTCCTCTCCTGGCGATTTTGGTTTTCAGATTCCTTAACGCGATTCCGAATGGGATCAGGATGTCACTTGATGTCTTCAGCTATATATAGGGGCTAGATACGTCCCTATTTTTCTATCACTCTCAATTTTCTTCTCTCTTATAGTTGCTTAGCTTTAATTCCTCCTTGCTTTTGTCATGTCGATTCCTCCCTTCTCACTCCAACGAGCTGTTAGGCGTTGGCTACGAGCCCTTACTCCTACAGAAAAGGCTTTGTTGAAAGAATACCACTTAGAGGCACTTTTAGGCTTACAACAAATTAATATTGATTATAACTTTCTGCATGCAGCCCTAAGCTTTTGGGATTCCGATCATCATGTTTTTGTCTTTCGGGGCAACGAAATATGTCCTTGCCAGATGAATTTTCCGTGATCCTCGGTTATCCTACTAATGCTACCCCTGCCACCCCTGGCACCATTGAAGAGGGTTAAATAACCATAGGGGCTTTTCTAGGACTAGATGCTAACATGCTTGCTGAGATTGTTGTAGGTGATGAGATTAATTTGGCAAAACTTGTAAAACACCACTTTAGACCTAGTAAAAATATGACCGAACAAAAATTGAACATTCGAGCCCTTGTATATATTTTGCTTGTTGAATCATTATTTGCTGTCGAATAACGATGGTGAGTTCGGTGACATAAGGTTGATCCCCTTGATTAGCCAGATGGAAAGTTGTAGCGGTGTCAAATCGGGTCATCGGTTCGATTTCGGTTCGGGTTCATCGGTTTGGGTTGAAACCGGTTCATTTTGCTATCGGTTCGGTTCGAGTCGGGTTGAAATTTTAACGGTTCGGTTCGGGTTCGGGTTATGTGTTACGGGTTCATATCGGGTCGGGTTCATATCAGGTCGGGTTCATAACGGGTTGGGTTCGTATCGGTCGGGTTCATATCGGGTCGGTTCATATTTAGTCGGGTCATAACCGGGTTAAGTCGGGTTCATATCGGTTCAGGTTCATATCGGGTCGGGTTCATAACGGGTCGGGTTCATATCGGGCCGGGTTTATACCGGGTCGGGTCATGTCGGGTCGGTTTCTAGTCGGGTCGGGTCAATTCGGTTCGATTTGTTAACAGGTTTAGCCGGATTGTAATCGGGTCGGGTTCATATCGGGTCGGTTTCATATCGGGTCGGTTTCATGTTTAGTTAGATCAATTCGGATACAAATTACAAACAATGTCGAGATATTACTAAAATCACAATTTTTAATGCGTTTATACTATAATATCTACATTATTAAAGCAAAGTGACACGTAAAAGATGCCATATAATTTGATTACATGATTTATAACTAATGTTATTTTCTTTTTTGACGAACAACTAATGTATTAATGTTCACTATCCAATTAATTTCATAAACTTAATTAAGAAAAGTCAGTCAATGTCTTTTATTATGTCATGTAATATTTATCAATCAAATGATACAAATGGAATCAAAATCATCTATGCCCTCCCCCACCATGCCAGAGTATTATGAAACATGTATTGATGAACTAAATACTAATAACGTAGTAATTAATAATCGATAATGATGAATTAATACGTAATGAATTTGTAAAGTTTGTAAATACAAGTTTGTCATATATTCATATTGGTTTAAACAACAACGAGACTAACATGTTCATTAACGAAACGAGACAAACAAGTTCAATTGTTAATGAATTAAGTCGATTCAATTAAAATAGCATAGTTTTTCGATTAGTTCTTAGGTTAAAAGCTTATAAGCTTATAAGGTATTGAATTAGATCAATTTAGTTTAATGATCGATTAGACAATTTGTCAGTTGAATACGAGTCAATAAAAGAGTGCACATTCAATTCTACAAGACTATAACTATACAATAATATATCTATACTGGAAATACATCTAATACAGAACAATATGTTAAATGATAACATGTTTAGTTACTTAATCGGTTGATAAACAACAGTTCGAATACTTGGTTGAACAACACACATTGAATTATATCTTTGATTTATAAAGGTTTAAGAAGTACAATTACTTACGAATTACGGAGTATATCATTTGATATCTTAGCATTTCGGCTCTGTTTTGTTTGACGGAAAATATTTCAAGTAAAAACTTAATTTTGAGGCGGGTTATGAAAGGTTTGAATTAAACGGGGTGTAAACGGGTTAGGGGTTGTAAACGGTTCGGGTTGAAACATTCCGGGTTGTAAACGGTCCGGGTTGAAACGGTTCGGGTTGTAAACGGTCCGGGTTGAAACAGTTCGGGTTGTGAACGGGTTTTCCCCGCGTTGAAACGGTTCGGGTTGAAATAAATCGGGTCATTAACGGTTTTCGGGTCCATTCGATTCGGGTAGAAACGGTTTCGGGTTGACGCGGACGGTTCGTTATCGGGTATCGGGTCTTAATCGGTTTGATATTTTCGAGACGGTTCGGGTTGAATGTTATCGGCTCGGTTAGTTTTCGGGTTCCAACTAACGGGTTATTAACGGTTCGGGTTTTTAACGAATCGGATTAACCCAGCGGGTTCAACGGTTTGGGTTGAGATTTGATAGCTCTAGGAAGTTGCTATTCTATTATGCCGTTGGTTGTTGCCGATACTTTGCTGAGTGCGGACGAACTGAAGAAGGATGCCAAATCTGAATATTTTAAGGGGAGCCCCCTATTGTTGCAGGTAATCGATCTTTTCCTTGCGCATGTTTTTTTTTTTTGCATTCTTTTTTACTCGTCCTGCCTGGAGTTGAGTTTCAGCGCCCAGGGCTGGGCGTTAGAATTTTTGGCGCCTGGTCCTGGGCGTTGAAACTGCGCCCCAGGCTTCGTTTTTTTATTTATTATTTTTTGATCTGATCGTACCCGTTTTTTGCAGATTTGGCTCATGGAACGACTTAGGCTCTTAGAAATTCCTGCCGATCCTAAAAACTATCGCCCTATAGCCTTGGGTAACCGGAAGTGTTTGCACCGAGGCCAGGACGAGGCCGAGTGGGCCTACTTTTTTACTCATGGTATATGTTCTATTAAGTGGGTGGTACCGTGGTGGGGTTTGACTACTATGACGGGGGGTTCTGATGTATCGGTTTATGTTTCTTTGTTGGGGCTATCCCGACCCATTTATATCTTTCCTTACCGAGTCATGCGTCAATACGACTTAAGACAGACTATCCCCTTTTCTGATACGGTACCACCTAAAGTAGTGGCCTTTTCACAAGCACGGGTTCAAGCATGGGCTAAGTATTATGATGGTCTCCCGCGTTGGGCCGTAGCTACAAATGGCTTTGTGGGTCTTTCTGAAAACTACAAGTTGTGGATGAGCTCCGATGATAAAGCTGTGAGGACCGAGTCTCGAAATGGGGAGCCGGCTGAGCTTTTGATACCTCGTATTCGGGTTACATATGAGGGCCGTGATTCTGCCAATCCTCGCACCCATGGTATTAAGACTGTGAAAGCTCGTCCTGATCGAAAGCGAAAGGAAGTTCCTCCCCGTTCCAGTTCTAGGCCTAAGAAGATGCCTAACATGAAGGGGCCTGCCATTGCTAAAAGAAATGCAGGCTCTCGCGGAGATCGTCACCGGAACAATGTATCGGTCAGGAAGGCTCAGCCACCTGTAGAAACAGCGACTAATCTAGTTGATGTTGATAATCCTTCTCCCACCATTGTCTGTGCCCTTGAGGCTGAGCAGGCTGTAACTAAGAATGTTTCTGAAGTCTTGGCATCTTTGGAAGTTAGTGTCCAGAAGCCGGTTCTTATGGAGATTGATATAGGGGTAGCGCAGAAGACTGTGGGGGTGGATCCTGCGAACCTTGCCCTCTACAAGACTTTATTTGATGATCCGGAAGAACTAGAATAGTGTAGTTCCTGATAGGGTGTAGGTGCCCTTTGTTTATTCCAGTTGTGTTTGTTTTTCCTTCTTAGCACTTTTGTTTTCCTTCTTATTATTTTTTTAATAAAGGCGTATTTTATTTTTGTTTTCGTTTTTTGCATCTCCTCCTTTTTATATATGTGTCTAACACTTTTTGCACAATGTATATATTTTTTACTTGATTGGACCGAATCCATAAATAGGATTGCCTACGTATCTTTGTTAGAATCAAGTCGCGCGTAGTTCTTGCTAGAATAAATTCTAGGATGCCGGATTTAAATAGATATGCCCTGAGGTGGAAACCTATTATTTAATCGGTCAAATGTGTTTTTTGTACGGCTATTTTTTGGTACGCATATCTGAATACGTGTTGTACCCCCCAAGTGTTCGTTATTTTTCCGTTATGTGCGGATAAAATGACGAACACTTTCTGGAAAAAAGTTAGGCAGGCACAGAGTTTCAACGCCCAGGATGGGGCGTCAAAGATTTCGGCGCCCAGTCCTGGGCGCTGAAAATGACTTCTGGGCGGTCTTTTTTTTTGACGCTTTGCTTCACATGTTCTTGCATTTATTTCTTTTTCTCTTTGTTTTGTGCTTTACTTTTTACTTGTATTAAGATCAATTTTGAGGCTATTTCGGAGGCTTTTTTGACTGTCAGAGTGAGACGCATTTTTGTCCGGATAAAATTTTTCTATTCTTAACTCTAAACGGTTTTTAGAATGGGGTTAGTGTGTGGAAGATATGAAGATCTTTGTATAGGCTTTTGAGTGGGCTGAGGTGCGTGTTGATGCCGGGGGCGGCGTTTATTTTTATGAGTTTTTTTTTGAGAGCCACATTTGTATTGTTTGAATTTGCTTTCCTTTTGATTTCTTTGGGTTGCATGGGTTAGACCCTCATGTTGTCGCAATATGATAGTGTGGCTTATTTTGGGGATTGATGAATTCCGATGTCGTGATTCAAGACCGAGTGGGCCTTGTTTATTGGGCCTAGAGTGGGCTGCCTCTTTGCAAGTACGTTTGGTGCTCATTTAGTGTTAGAAATAAAGGTTTTAGGAGGAATATTACGCCTTTATTAATTTGGAAAGTAAGGAAAACACACTGAAATAAAATTAACCTATATTCTGAGGGGTCTTAGGACCATCTAAAGCCTTAATTTTTTTCTACCAATCTAAAGAACCACTAGGCGCTTTTTACTATGGTGCTCTATATGGCTCAAGCCTTGGGTTTAGTCTCGTAAAACTTTGGTCCTTCACCGGTGCTCATCTTGAATTCTATTCCTTTTGCGTTGACCCACTGATATGTCTTCACCCAACCGTTCTCGATCTCTTCTAGTGTTGATGCAGGAGAGATTAACCGGGTTGGATCGAAACCTTCATCTTGTAAAGCTAGGGTAGTCATCATAGTCTCGTTCTCCATAGGCCTCGATTCGTTAAACAATGTCCATAGAGCCTGGTTGTCCAATATTTCAGCTGTTTTGGTCTTGGTGAGGTGGGGTGCCTCATCCAAGGTGTGGCAGTCATGGAAAATTTCAAATCCGGGTTTTAGCAAGCCATCCTGAACGAAGGGTTCAGGGAAATCACATCATGGGTGTTCTTCTCCTACCCGAACGAACATTCCATTAAGGGTCCTTCGATATGGGGGAAGGAGGGTGGTTTGTTTGGCCTTGTTGAGGCGTAGCCCAGACAGGCGATTAGCAATATCTTCCTCCGTTGGTTCATAGCCTAAGCCAAAGGGAGTAGATTTGTTGGGTAAAGGATGTAATGTGCATTCCTTCTTCCTTATGCCCAATGGGGTTCCTGGGAAATAACCTTGAGCTAACAACATTCTAGGGACGACTCGGGATGCGAGCGGGTCTAGGAATGCTGGATCATAATCTTCGATGAACTGGATTGCTTCATCCATTTGAAACCCATAAAGGTTGTCTGCGGTTTTGGCCGTTCCAACCATAGTACAATTGACGTCGAGGGGAGGGGCGCGGATTTCTAGTATAATTACCCCGTTATGGTTAAGTTTAACCATTTGGTGCAAGGTAGAAGCCACACCTCCTAAGTCATGGAGCCAAGGTCGCCCCAAGAGGAGGTTGAAAGTGGGCTTGATGTCGATTATTTGAAACTCTGTGGTGCGTGCCACAGGCCCGGTTTGTATGGTAAGGTTGATTTTTCCCAACACAAGCCTTCGAGAGTTATCATAGGCTCGTACCCCTTGCGTGGAGGTTTGGAAGTCATCGTTTCCTAGCCCCAAGCAATGTGCGGTTCGCAATGGGCAAATGTTAACCGTTGAACCGTTATCTACGAGCGCTAGGGGGATGTTTTGTCCTTTGCATCCAACCACTAGATAGAGGGCTTTATTATGAGCACCCCCCTCCTTGGGCAAGTCTTTGTCGGTGAAAACTATGGCCTTTTCTCCAGCATCTGTCGTGACGTGGCTAACCAATGAGTCAGGTGTGATATCTGTAGGCACCGAGATGAGGTCAAGTGAGCGGATAAGTTTTTCGCGATGTTCCTTTGAAGTACACATGAGATCCCAGATGGTAATCTCGGCTTTGGTTCTTTTTAGCTGCTTCAAGAGAGGATTTTCAATGACTTCCGCGACGGTGGTGTGCCGTCCATTCTCAGTAGTTTGTCTGACTGGGATATCGTCCATAGGAGGTGGGAGAATATCCGATTGATATATCCTTCCGGATCGGGTGAGATTGTCGACTTCGGGTTCCTTAGGGGTGGTGTCAATGAGAGCATAACCGGGCCAAGTTTCAGTAAAGAGGTCCTGGCCCGAGACTTGAGACAGGTAGATATCTTCAGCATCATCATCCCACACACCGCACACTTCTTTCTCGTTTCGATCCATAGGGACCACATCGAGTGGTGCACCTTGAGGTGTAATATACACCGTAGGGTCGAAGTTCTCATTTTCTGGTTGGTCGAGAGAGACGTGACAAGAACCGAGTGGGCTTTTGTTGTTGTTAGGTTTGCCAACGTTAGGGAGCGGTATCACTTCATCCTCTATCATGTCCTAGATCGTATGTTTTAGATTCCAGCAGTTTTCAGTGTCATGCCTATTTCCTTGATGGAATTTGCAGTAAGTACCTTCGACCCAATATTTGTTCTTGACAGGAGGGTCACGGGTGGGGCCTATAGGCCTCAACTTTCCTTGATTGGTTAGTCTTTCAAAGGCTTGTACCAAAGTCGACCCGAGTGGGGCAAACATTCGGTCTCGGACCCATCTTCCAGGGTTTCTTCGGGCAGGAGTCTCCTCTACGGCATGGACTTCTTGGGCTTGGGATATGTTGCCCCTGTTGTAGGCGTTGCTTTTGTATGCGGGTTTACTTTGTATTGTTTTTGCGAGGTCATCCTCGATCTTTATTCCCACATCATAAACTCTTTTGAAAGTGTCAAGTCCCAGATACCTAAGGTGTTGTCTGTAAGCCGGGTCCAGGTTGTCAATGAATTTTTGGACCAATTCTGTTTCGGGAGGCCTATTGATTAGCTGGGCCGCCTGGTCCCTCCATCTAGCAAAGTAGGCTGTGAAACCTTCATTTTTCTTTTAGAAGAGAACTTCCAGCTCGCGCATGGTGACTTGAAAATCCATGTTCGACGAGTATTGCTTGATGAAGACATTGACAAAGTCTTCCCAAGTGGGGAAGAGCTTAGGGTCCTGGTGGTAGTACCATTTGAGCGGCACAGGTTCCAAGGACAAAGGAAAGGCAGGTAAATACATGGACTTGTCCACGCCTTTCAAGTTCATGGCATTCACATAGCTCAATAGATGATCACGGGGATTGTCCGTGGCTTTAAACTTTGGTAAGTAAGATGAACTAAACTTTTCTGGTAGTTTGCCAGGAAAAGGTTCAGGATCGAGGGAGAAGTACTTGCTCCCCATGGTTTGCTGTAGGACCATTTTTTCAATCCTCTTCTTGTTATCGAGGTCATTTTTGGCTTGTGCAGCCGCTAAGGCTTCGTTTTCCATTTTCAGTTGGCCCATGAGTTGGGTCATTTGGGCCATCTGGTCTCGCAATTCTTCGATGGACATGTTTGAGGGTGCGAATCGAGGTTGGGGAAGTGGAGATCCTTGAAATGAGGGATGACGGACGGAGCTTGGAGTCACTAAACCTGGTGTTGGCGATGTATCTTCGAGACGCACTAACCTTTGATTTCCCGATCGGCACCAAGTGGCAGGACCAGTCCTATGCATAAGATAAGCTAAAGTTTAGGCCCCAAAGTTTCAAGCATTACTTTGTCTAGACTTTGACTCTCTCTATTTGTTTCTTCGCTCTTTCTTTTGTTGGTACACTTTTTGTTCTTTCTTTTGGTCATTCTTTGGATTTTCGAAACACTTGCCCATCGTGACATTCGTAGTTATTGGCATGTTCGGTTTTGGTGCCGAGTATTGTCGTCGCAGAAGGCCTAACAACGACACAAAGAGTTATTTATTTATATATTTTTTTAGTCGCTTTAAGAATCGAGTGCTTTTCATACGCCCTTGCAGCAATTTTTAGGAATGGTTTTTTTTTTGCTACATATTTTTTGCGTGGGCACCGAGGCTGCTACGCCTGACGAAAAGGCCCGGCAGCAACTTCAGCGCCCAGCGTAGGGCGTGAGAAATTATGGCGCCCAGCCAGGGGCGTTGAAAATGCGTCCCTGGATGGTTCTCGTTCTCTGTTTGCGTATGCTTTTGTTTTTGCGACTTTAATTTTGCGACTTTAATTTTGCGTGCTTGCCTTATAACGTCCTTCACGCATTGTTCGGCGTTTGTGGGATTCGTTACAGGCCATTCCGAGCGTCGCTTATTTTTGTGGCGGTCGTTCGGGTTTGCGGAACACGTATCTTGGTATAACCCTTTGGCCAATTGGTTTATGAATGTTTGGGCAATTTTTTAAAGGTCGTTGGTTTTCTAGGATGGTTTGTCACACAATCATATATTTCGCTACACGTAACTAACATTACATCATGAGGCAATAATAATATGTCATGTAGTTTATGATAGGCTTCTATGGGGTAGTATTTGCGCCTGGCTTGGTACCGCTTCTATCGCAGATCAAACACATGCCCCGGTCGAGGTAGTGCCTTCAACAGACGAATTTCTCCCAAGAGGCCAATCACGATGTAAGCCAAGGGGGCATGCACCAATGAGAGGGACCTAATGGGCGAGCGATTGGGTTTGGGACGGGTGTACTACTAGCGAAAGTGCCGAGTGGACAACGTTCGAAGCGTATGCACCCCCCGGTTGGCGATGGGTATCCTTAGTCCCAACTCCCGAGATGAAACATCCCAAGGGAGCCAAGATTCGTTCTGCGGTTCTGCCCGTTCACATTAACATGCTGATTTTCAGGTCGTCCCAACTTGATGGGGAAATAAACGCGGGGTAGGATCGTTTCACCCTTCGGCTATTTTGATTACCTACAAGCACGAGTATTTCCTTCACTATCCCCAGTGGAGTCGCCACTGTGAGGGGGTCGAAAAAGCACGAGGCTAATGCGTGACCTTGTCCCTCGTGGGTGTGACGTTTCTTTTTGTCAAATCAAGTGTAATTGGATTTCCTGTGAGTTTACACCCAATTGACTAGTAATATAGGAATCGCCATTCAGTTTTTAACGACAATGAGAAAAACTGACAAAACCCGGTTATCGTGACATAAAGGGAGTGCAATTATGTTTGACCACGACGGCCGTAGGTTCCCTTGTGATCCCTGGTGTGGGGATCTCTCAACATACACCTGCAAAGTAGAGATTGAGGGTTCGGGGGACTGTAACTACCGAGAGGAGTACTCGCTCTTCGATAACTCCAGAGGCAGGATATCCTTACTAGCTCAGCATAAATAATTGAAGGGACATGCGTTAACTATTAAACTAATCTGAGTTGATTTTAACAATATGCAACATATAATACTAGATCAAGCGCGATTATCTGATTTAGATTGCATTAAGGGACCTAGCATGATAATCCAATTTCCCAAAAATGTTATCTTTATTAGGTGTGATAGAACAATCAGATTTAATTAGTTTAACAATTCATAAAAGGGCGAGGAAAGCAATTAAACCATGGAAAAGGGACACATTACGACGCACCCTTGAGAGGTGCGTCACGGTTCTCAGAAAACTAACCACTTTGACTTTGCTATTTCTCCTTTTATTTAACGAATCTCAAAGTACGGGACAGGATACGTTCTGTTCGATTTTTGGATTGATTGCGATAGAACGCGTGATTAATTTCGCAGCGTGAGGCTTAGGCTTAGGGGTTTGGAGTCAATACTCAGAATAATAATTGTGTGTTGTGTTCTTTTCACGTCGAACTTGGGGCTATATTTATAGAAAAGAGTTCGTGGAAAGATAGAATTGTAGAACTCTAATCCACGAGGAATTAGGAAAGAATACGTCCCAAGTATTTTCAGCGCCCAGGGCTGGGTGTCGAAGATTTCGGCGCCCAGAGCAGGCGTTGAAAATAGGGACTGGGCCGTTTCTTTGTCAGATTCGGACTCTTAGAATCCGAAGTGTATGAGACTTAATCGAGTCTTTTAGTGCGTATTAATTTTATGATGGAATGCATCCGGGCCCGTTACGAACTCTAGGCTCGTTAGGATTTTAATTAATACGTAACTCTTATTTTCGAATCGTATTAGGAACGGGATTCTCTCGCAATTTCTATCTCATTTAGGATTTATGTTGGAGTGCAACACCTAATTCTGACAGGTTTCTATCTTTCATGACTTGCCACTTTTAACAACTATCCATTACGGCAGCTACTATTTTTAGGAAGTTTCCATAAATGGTAGGTTTCTATAAATAGCAGGTTTCGGGTGAAATGAAAAGGGGAATTGAGATTCGTTATTTTATAGGAGATGCGTTGTCAAGTGGAGATTTACGTTCTCATCATCGAACCTTCCCTTTCGGGAATGGGGACAAAAGTAGGTGTCTACACTCGGGCTTAAGATCAACCAACGTAGCTGTCATGCTACTGCCTGCTTCGTTGCTGCTGTCCAAACTCACCGTGCCAGCCCCAGCGCTGCTCCCTGCTCATGTGCCTAATGCATTAACATGCACAGGGCCTTGCCCACGGTCAGAAACCACGACACTTCCCTTCGAGCCAGTCCCCTTGCCAACACGACCTTTTTCCGGCCATCACTCGGGATAACCATGAATCTTAAAATAGGAGGCATTATCGTGACCTATTTTCTAACAATGAGAGCATTGTAATTTAGACTTTTCACGACCCTCCGAGCTTCCTTTACATCGATCAGTTTGCACGACAAACACATGAGCCCCTTCATGGATCGGTTGCACCGTACCACGTGCGTCTTCTTCTTGAAGGAGCGTCTCAGCCGCATGTTCAAGATCAGCAGGAGGCCATTGAGACAATAAATTGGACCGTACCGCTGCATATAACTCGTCGTCCACCCGAACTAGAAATTGGTGTAAGCGTTCCTCCTCCTTTTCAGTGGCATATTTCCCAGTAACATCACACGTACAATGACCGCACTCACAATGTGGTGGCTTGAGTTGATTAAAGTCATTAAATAACCCCATTAATGTCGCATAATAGTCCTCAAGAGACATACCTTTCGTCTGTTTGCAAGCAGTGATGGTGGCACGCAATTGCTGGAGGCGTTGGCTATTAGTCTTGCGGTACCGCTTCGTTAAATAGTCCCAAAGTCTTTGGGCTTCATCAAAATACGGAATCATGGAAGCTACCTTCTCATCCATGGTCTTCAAAATCCATGGGACAAGCATGGAATTCACAGTTGCCCAATCAAGAAATTTCTTCTTTTTCGTAGGTTTAGTGATGGTGCCATCGACAAACCTGAATTTTCGACGAGATGCTAGGGACAGAGTGATCACCCTAGACCACGCAAGATAATTTTTGTCACCCTTCAAGTCTACGTGAGTAATCATATTTCCGGGCTGATCGTCGGAGCCCAGGTAAAATGGAGATGAGGGATCAAGTTTTCCGTCCTCCATTTGAGATGCTAGGTGTGAGATTGAGAAAAACGTATTTAGAGTTTAGGGTTGGGGTTTAATGCTCCGATACCATGTTAGGAAAGTGTTTTCCTTAATTTGTATTACTGTGTAGGGGTGAACATATACAACCTATGTACAAGATATTAGGCCTAAGCACGAGGCCCAAGTGAATATATACCATATGAGGAAGCACTCAATCTACCCGAGCCAAAGACGAAGAGAGACGTGCAAAGGCTAACCGGAAGGTTAACCGCGTTATCACAGTTAATCTCCAAAGCTTCGGAGAAAGGGGATCCCTTTTTCAAAGCTCTCAAATCAATAACCCTCCCTGGAGGAGAAGAAGAACCAATCAAGAAAAAAGGCGTCCTGAGGAAGGTGGATCCCAAGCTCATCTGGGAGCAAGAGGAAATGAAGCTTTCCAACAGCTCCGAGCCCATTTAGCTCAACTACCGACGTTGGCCATACCAAAGGAAGGCAAAATCCTATACTTATACGTCACAATCAATCCTGGAACTGTGAGCGCGGTTCTTCTTCGGGAAGAAGAGAAAAAGCAACAATCGATCTACTTCACTAGCTGTACTTTAACAGGAGACGAGACTCGGTACCCCTCATTGAAAAGGTAGATGCAAGAAATATAAGACCCTGCTTCGACTCTCATCAGATCATAGTCTTGACTGACGAACCACTTGAAAAGGTGTTGGAAAAGATTGAGAGATCGGGAAGATTGGCCGCTTGGGCCTTCGAACTTTCAGATTTCGGCATCAAGTCTCATCCGAGGACATCAATCAAACCACATGCCCTCGCTGATGGCTTGGCCGAATGCTCATATCAAGAGGTACTAGATGACACCAAGAAGACATGGGAGGTCTACATAGATGGATCTTCTATAGTCAATGGATCGGGAGCCAGGGTGGTCCTAGTCCCTCCAGTGGGAAAAAGCATCAAGTATGCTCTGAAATTCAGATTCAAAGCAACCAACAATGAGGCTGCATACAAAGTTGCAATTGCTGGGATAGAGCTCTGTCTATCCCCGGAAGTCGAACATGTCTGCCTAAAAAATGATTCACAGCTTGTAGCCAACCAGATCCGAGGGGAGTATGAGGCCAAATGGCCAAGTATGACAACTTAATTAGCAAAAATCAAATCCTTAACTACAAAGTTAAGATCCTTTGAAGTCATCCTCATTTCCTGAGGACAAAATACACAAACCGACGCTCTGTCAAAGCTAAAAAGCTCAACGCTAATCAACCTAAAAAGGTCGGTCCATGTGGATAGTTTACCAAGAAAGAAGCATCGATTTGCCTTCCCCTACAGTATGCAATGTACGTCTCGAACCAAGTTGGATGGACGCAGTCATAGCATACAAGGAAAGGAGAGAACTTCCCAAAGAAAAGCTGCTAGCCGAAAGTTGAAGAGATTCAATAAGAGATTCGTCATTAATGCTAACGGAGAACTGATGAGGAAATCTTTCTCGACTCCCTTACTGAAATGCGTCAGACAAACCGATGAAAACTACATTTTGAGAGAGATCCACTTGGGCTTCTGTCAAAACAATATTGCAAGAAGGACCTTAGCTCACAAGGCACTCCGGGCCGAATTTTGGTGGCCCACCATGGTTTCTAAGGCAAAGGCAATGGTGAAGAAATGGGAAAAATGCCAGAAGTTTACCCCGGCTATCCACCAACCCGCTCAAACTCTACAGTCAACCCTATACCCCCCTACCATTTGCACCATGGGCATTGGACATTATTGATCCATTTCGCTCGGCTGTAAACCATGAGAAGTGGTTGATTATAGGAGTGGATTCATTTAGCAAGTGGATCAAGGACGAGGCAATGTATGCAATCACAAAAACTCAAGTCTAGAACTTTATCTGGCAGAATATCATCATAAGGCTCGACATATCGAGGCTAATGGTCTTCGACCATGGGAAACAGTTTGACAACACCCCATAGCAAAGTTGGTGGAAACAGTTTGGCATACTATTAGCTTACTCAGCAGTGTGCCAACCACAAAGTAACGGGCAAGTCGAAGCAGCAAACAAGCTCATCCTTAACGCACTCAAGAAGAGAGCGAAAGATGAAAAGAGCAAGTGGCTGGAGGAGTTACCAGGAACACTTTGGTCCCTTCCGACCACCGACAAAGAAGCCACTGGGAAAACACCTTTCTATGTGGTGTACGGTTTTGAAGTTGTCATCCCTGTAGAGATCATCATAGAAAGATTAAGGATCCAAGCATGCAAAAAGGATGATGGAGTCCATGAAGACAACGACAACCAACTTTTGACCGAATCTCTAGATCTGTTGGATGAAGTTTTGGACGACACTAGAACATTGAATGCAGCCTACCAACAAAGGGTTAGTGTAGACACCTAAATCGTGTCTCCCCTATGGGATGATGACGATACTATTATCCTTTCTAGGTGGTTAGTACAACTCCGTGCGGAAGTCCCAATTGCTAAAACATATTCCAAAATCCAAGATCCAAAGTCCAAATCCCGAGACCGTTCCCATTACGGAACTCGGTACAAAATGTTGGGGAATACAGTTAAACATAATAACATGTGCGGAACAATCCCCAAAGCCAGGAAACATGTATAAAGCACAGATTAAGTAAACTTACATTCGAAGCGTGTTTTCCACAATAATCTGTCAACGAACACGAACAAAGAACTCCACTTGTCGTTCCTCTACTTGGTTCACCGACACGATCAGATCCGTCTTGATTATCGTAGCTTAGACAATCGATCAAGAGATTTTCTTTTTTGGGATGAACACACTATGGAGGCACAGAGAGAATTAGGGTTCTCTGTTTATCTGAATTGTGATTGCCTTAGTTGGAAATTAGGTCATAAGGTTATTTACATAACCTTACTAACCGACCAAGCCATAAGGCAAGGCCGGCTAGCAAGCACGCGCAGCATCACACGCACACGCACAACGAGCTGGGCCGTGGGCCGCGCTGCTGCTGCTGTGTCATGGTCTTGGCCCGCGCGCGCACACAGCTGCTCGGCCATGGGCCAGCGCTGTTGTGTCACCTTGCTTGCTTGCCTAGCGTGCGCGCCCATGGGCCTTGAGTTCTTCGTGCACTCGGCTCGTGGGCCGCTCCTCGTATCCGCGTTTAATATATTTCCGATATATTATTTATCGTTTCGTATACGACGAATCACCGTCGTACGATACGATTTATTCGTTTCGTCTAGCTTACGAATATTCGCGATACGATATACGATTCCGATGCAAGGTCGTATCGTATAATGCGTTTCCAACTTAAATCCCGAAAAGCTATTAAATGAATTTCCGATTCATTTAATCCGGTGATCTGTTACGTGTCATTGGTGTGACCTTGTAGGTGCAGTCAAGAGTAAGTTATGAGTTCAATATCCATCAGAACTCACTGATCGGAAGCATTGCTCCAGCTAGCTGTTCCGATCACTTGATCTCACTGAATTAATTGTTCGCAATTAATCTGAACCTTGGTATTAGACTTAATTCACCTTGGGTGAAGGACATATTTCCTTCAATCTCCCACTTGTCATTCAGACAAGTGTGCATCCACATTCCTTTGTCGCTTAGTGTTACTTACTGAACATAAGGTAAGATCCAAGCCATCCTTATTAGGTCCAGAAGTGTTTCTCGGATTACAGAGTTCAACTGTCAAACTTTTGCAGAAGGTTAAGCCTAACCATTCTGAGCACGGCCATGCATTTTACAGTATCTAACTCTCCGAGAGGCCTTGTTACACAACAACACCATATCCTATCAAAGATAGGAGGACAATCCATTCTTGCAATCTATGAACACTCACTTTGATTCATAGTACGCCCAATAACTGCTTTTATAACCTCCTTTTACGGTGCGACGTTTAGCTAGTGTCAAAGCGAACTAATTCTCAAACCAGCAGACATAATCGCTCATGTTCTGAGGAACGATTTCTAATCACCATTAATGAGAACTACCTATGACATGACTTTAATCTCTTAAAGCGTTCTCATGGTCAATCCGATACAAGATCCAATAAGTATCTATGCAAAAGATTCTGACATCCAGTCACTCTAGTTCAAGAAACAGAACTAAGTAATCTACTTGCAATCTAATCTTCATTAGTCATTGGTCGTCCACCTTTCAATGACCTGGATTAGGGATCCTTTGTGACTTCAATATTCAAGTTCACTTATGGGTGTTTCTTTGCCAAATAATCCATCTTGACATCCCATTTGAATGATTTGAATCACATGGACTTATCATTTAATTCTAAACCAGAATTAAATGAATATGAAATAATAAATTTCATAAATATGAAATGGTTAAACCAATTGTTTTAAACATAGATCTAACAGATGTTCTAAAACAATACTTAGAAAATCAAAGCCATTTTCCAACATGCTTGATTCCCATGGTTGCTACATGTGCGTTGTGTTTCACTTGTGGCAACGGTTTAGTCAATGGATCCGCGACGTTGTCGTCAGTTCCAACCTTGCAAATCTCGATTTCCTTTCTTTCAACGATCTCTCGAAGTATATGAAATCGCCGCAGTACGTGCTTGGACTTCTGGTGGATCCTAGGCTCCTTTGCCTGGGCAATGGCTCCGCTATTGTCACAATACAAAGCCACTGGTCCTTTAATGGAGGGGACAACACCAAGTTCTTCGATGAACTTCCGAATCCAAACAGCATCCTTTGCTGCTTCTGAGGCAGCAATGTACTCGGCTTTGGTTGTGGAATCCGCAATAGTGCTTTGCTTAGCACTTTTCCAGCTTATTGCTCCGCCGTTGAGGCAGAACACAAACCCAGACTGTGATCTGAAATCATCTCTGTCGGTTTGAAAGCTTGCGTCCGTATAGCCCTTAACAATCAACTCATCTGTACCACCATAAACCAGAAACTGATCCTTAGTCCTTTTCAGGTACTTTAGGATGTTCTTGGCAGCAGTCCAATGCGCCTCACCTGGTTCTGACTGGTACCTGCTCGTTGCACTGAGTGCTTACGAAACATCCGGCCTTGTACAAATCATAGCATACATGATGGATCCAATAGTCGAAGCGTATGGAATTCCACTCATCTTTCTACGCTCATCAGATGTTTTGGGACACTGATTCTTGCTTAGATATACGCCATGTGACATGGGTAGATGGCCCCTCTTGGCTTCCATCATATTGAACCTAGCTAGCACTTTGTCAATGTAAGTGCTTTGGCTTAGTCCAATCATCCTTTTAGATCTATCCCTATAGATCTTGATGCCCAATATGTACTGTGCCTCTCCTAAGTCCTTCATTGAGAAACACTTCGCGAGCCAAGTCTTTACAGACTCCAACATAGGAATGTCGTTTCCAATAAGCAGTATGTCGTCAACATACAAGACTAGGAATGCAATTTTACTCCCACTGACCTTCTTGTATACACAAGATTCGTCCTGATTCTTGATGAAGACAAACTTATTGACTGCTTCATCAAATCGTTTATTCCAACTCCTTGATGCCTGCTTTAGTCCATAGATGGACTTCTTAAGCTTGCATACCTTTCCTTGGTTCTCTTGATCGACAAAACCCTCTGGTTGTGTCATGAACACAGTCTCTTCAAGAACACCATTCAAGAAGGAAGTTTTGACATCCATTTGCCATATTTCATAGTCATGAAAAGCGGCAATCGCAAGGATTATCCGAATAGACTTAAGCATCGCGACTGGAGAAAAGGTTTCATCGTAGTCAACACCGTGAACTTGCCTGTAACCTTTTGCTACCAATCTAGCCTTGTATATGTATACAATTCCATCTTTGTCTTTCTTCAATTTGAAGACCCATTTGCATCCGATAGGTGTGAACCCATCCGGCAAATCAACCAAATCCCATAATTGATTTTCAAACATGGAGTCTATTTCAGATTGCATGGCCTCTAACCATTTAATGGAGCTTGGGCTCGTCATAGCTTGCTTGTAAGTCAAAGGTTCATCACTATCCAATATGAGAACGTCTAAGTTTTCAGTCAAGAGGACGCCTGTCCATCTGTCCGGCTGAAAAATAGTTCTATTTGACCTACGAGGGGCAACAACGTTTTGAGGAACTACTCCCACTGGCTCTTCTAAAGACCTTGGAGGTTCATCAACTTGAACTGCTTCTAAAGAGTTATGAGTTTGTTGTTCGTCTCGAATCTCTTCGAGGTCTATTATTCTCCCACTTGTCAATTTGGAAATATGATTTCTTTCCAAAAAGACACCGTCACGAGCAACGAATACCTTGTTGTCTGACTTGTTGTAGAAGTAATACCCCATAGTTTCCTTTGGATACCCAACGAAGAAACATTTGTCAGATTTAGGTTGTAGTTTGTCCGAAATTAATCGCTTGACATATGCTTCGCAACCCCAAATCTTCAGAAAAGACAACTTTGGAAGTTTCCCAGTCCATAATTCGTATGAAGTCTTTTCAACAGCTTTTGACGGAGCACGATTCAGTGTGAGTGCTGAAGTTTGCAACGCATGTCCCCAGAACTGTAAAGGAAGTTCGTCTTGACCCATCATTGACCTGACCATATCGAGTAAGGTCCTGTTTCTCCGTTCCGACACTCCATTCCATTGAGGTGTCCCCGGAGCAGTCAATTCAGAAACAATACCGCATTCTTTTAGATGGTCATCAAACTCATGGCTAAGATATTCACCTCCTCGATCCGATCTTAGAGATTTGATTTTCTTGCCATGTTGATTCTCTACTTCATTTTGAAATTCTCGGAATTTCTCAAACGATTCAGACTTGTGCTTCATTAAGTAAATATAGCCATATCTACTGAAGTCATCCGTAAACGTTATGAAATAGCTGAACTCACCTCTAGCTTTCGTACTCATAGGCCCACATACTTCCGTATGTATTAGCCCTAGTATTTCGCTTGCTCTTTCTCCCACCTTTGAGACAGGTTGCTTTGTCATTTTGCCAAGTAAACAAGATTCGCATTGATCAATCTTCTCTAAGTTGAATGATTCTAGAATTCCTTTCCGTCGAAGTAATTCCATGCGCTTTATGTTTATATGGCCTAATCGACAATGCCACAGAAATGTGAGATCCGAATCACCAGTTTTAGCCTTTTTGGTATTTATGTTATAAATGTGTTTGCTCGTATCTAGCACATAAAGACCGTTTTCTTGTTGTGCTGAACCATAAAACATTCCATTCAAAGCAAAAGAACAAATATTGTCTTTAAATTGAAAACTAAAACCTTTAGAATCCAAACTTGAAACGGAAATGATGTTTCTGGTGATATTAGGAACATAGTAACAGTTTTCTAGTTCCAAAACAAACCCACTAGGCAAAGAAATAAAATAAGATCCTACGGCTAATGCAGCAATCCGTGCTCCATTTCCCACGCGTAGATCCATCTCGCCTTTATCCAGCTTTCTACTTCTCCTTAGTCCCTGTGGATTGGAACATAAGTGTGAGCCACAACCAGTATCTAATACCCAAGAAGTAGAATTAGCTAGATTACAATGTATAACATACATACCTGAAGTAGAAGCAACGTTCCCGTTCTTCTCATCTTCCTTCTTCTTCAAGCAATCCCTCTTCCAATGCCCCTTCTTCTTGCAGTAGAAGCATTCAGAGTCGGCAGGAGAACGAGTCGCCCTTTTCTGTTTACCAGAACCGGCGCCATTGGACTTGGATGAGGGAGAAGCCTTTCCCTTACCCTTCTTGCCCTTGTTCTTTCCTGATTTCTTGAAGTTCTTGCCCTTACGCTGAAGGAAATAATGCCCTTGGTCCAAGTATGCATTCTATGTTAAGTCTAATAAGTGCGGTTCAGTATTAATTAACAAGTTAATAATTCAGTGAGATCAAGTGAGCTGAATGCCTAGCTAGAGGCCGCTTCAGTTCAAGTGGAATTAATGATATTAATCCACAGCTTACTCTTGACTGAACCCGTAGGGTCACACAAATAGTACGTAAACGGATCAAGTATTTAATGGCATTAAATACTCTATCTATGGATATTCGGAATCGACGGATCTTGGTTTCAGTGGGAGCTGAGATCGTCACAAGCAAGAAATGAATACTCCGGAAACGATGATATTGCCGGAAACGGAAATATGGATCGTATCGGAAATATAAATATTATCCAAGTCGTAGATGTTGCCGGAAACGGAAACATGGTACGTATCGGAAAATATTATCGGAAATGGAAATATTGCCGGAATCGGAAATATTGCCGGAAACGGAAATATTGTCAGAATCGGAAATATTATCGGAATCGGAAAATAATTCCGGAAACGGAAATATTAAATATTTGTTCGAAACGGAAATTGATTCCGGAATCGGAAATATTAAATATTGTTCGTATCGGAAATGAATTCAGGAACCGGGAATTTAATCGGAAGCGTATCGTACGAATAAGCATCGGACGAGTCCTGCCGGACGAGGGCCCAGCATGAAGCCAGGCCATCGCCCAGCAAGCCAAGCGCGCCACACGAACAGCCAAGGCCACGCCAGGCCCAGCGCAAGGCCAGGCCCAGCAGGCCATGGCAGCGCGCGCAGCGCGCGCAACAATGGGCTGCGAGCTGTGCTGCTGCTCGCGTGGGCCGAGCGGCCGTGTGGGCTGTGCGCGGGCATGGCCTGCACGCTCGTGGGTCATGCTCGTGTAGATTTTGTGTTCACATACGAAACCTAAATTGTGTAGGATTTGTTTGATGATTAAATTCCTAATCCTAAAAGGATAAAATTAATTAATTAGAGTCCTACTAGGATTCTAGTTTAACTAATTAGTATCCGAATAAGATTCCAGTTCCTTTTCCATACCTCTATAAATAAGGGCCTAGGGTCATTATTTGCAGGAACGATTGAAGTATTCAAAGGGTAAGTTTTTGAAATAAAATTAACCATACACTTGCAAACACTAGCCCAAATTCCTAGTAACCTTAAGGGCGATTCTAGTTGGTCTAACTTGAGGCGGATCCGGACGTACTGTGGACTATCTACGGAGGGACGACATTTGGAGTCCTAAAGACTTGTTCTTGTTCGGTTCAGGCGCAGCTAGGGAAGGCACGCTAAAACATGTATGCATCAATTCTATGCTAAATGATTATGTGAATATAATATGCTTTCCTGGCTTTATGGTTTTTCCGCATGATTTATGAATTGTCATATGTATCATAACCTAACAGTGGTATCACGAGCCTCTTATTATTTTCATAATCTAAATTGCATAAACATGGTTAAATATTACAAATTTGCAAGAATTAAAAAGGGGTGATTAATTTTCGTAATTGTTAATTAATTGCAAATTGCGTTTATTTAATTATACGTACGCAGTTTTTCGGCAGTTTCTTCGTTACTCATCCAAATCGAGTGATTTTTGTGTCAATTCCGCATGTAAAAGGCAGTTTTTCGGCCGAACCCAGAATTCTAAAATTCGAAGCCTAACTATGACTTTTCGCAGGTTTTAGTTTTTCGAATGCAAAATTTCGGAAATTTAAGATGTTAAATTAAATATTTGCGATTCTTGTTGATAAATCTTGAATTTTTATTGACCTACTGTATATGTTTAACAAGTTTGAATGCCTAGCCTTGTTAATTATGCAATCTAATTTGTAATTATGATTAATTTGTTGAAAATTGGAATAATTTAGAATTAATTTGATTTTCATAATTAGTTATAATTTAATTAGATACCTATGATTAAAAACCACCATAAAAATTGTATATTTATGTTAAATTTTAAATTTTTATGACCTAGACTTGAATCCATGTTAATCGGAAATCAATTAAATAATAAATTTTCGATTTTTCGCCCTAAAATTATGAAATTAATATTATTTATTAATTTGTCATTAATTTTGAATATAAATTTTTAATTTTTTATGCGATTCGCTCATATAACTTGCACGCACAAAGCAATGGACGTTACGTGTTACCCTTAAGAGGTGTTGTATAGTGCGGGCATGCGACGACGAGCAAGGGAGCTCGTCGACCATGCGGTACGAATGCAGCGAGCAAGGGCATGGTGCACGAGCACAAGGCAGCAGCCCTGCCTTGTGTCGTGGGCTGTGCGCAATGGGCGCATGGGCAAGGGCGAGAGCAAGGCACGAGCACTACCTCGCGCAAGCATGCGGAGCCTCGCGCGCAGCGAGCGCTAGTGTGCGTGCGACGAGCGCTGCGCCCAGCGATGTCGTGCAGCGTGCTTGTTGCGACGTGCGACGAGCGCTGCGCCCAGCGATGGCGTGCAGCGTGCTTGTTGCGACGTGCGACGAGCGCTGCGCCCAGCGATGGCGAGCAGCTTGCTTGTTGCGACGTGCGACGAGCGCTGCGCCCAGCGATGGCGTGCAGCGTGCTTGTTGCGACGTGCGACGAGCGCTGCGCCCAGCGATGGCGAGCAGCTTGCTTGTTACGACGTGCGACGAGCGCTGCGCCCAGCGATGGGCTGCGGCAACATGCTTGTTGCGTCGAGCGCTGGCGCGCGCAGCGAGCACTTGCTCGCCTGTTCGATTGATGCCTTGCGATGGGGAGCAGCAGCGATGCGACACAGCGCATGGGCTGCGCGCACATGGCCAACGATGGCTGTGTGCGTGTGGCCCATGGGCGTGCGTTGCATGGGGTTGTTGCGTTGCGATTAGATCGTTTTGAAATTTTAATTTGAAATTTTCAGTTTATGTAATTTTAATTAATTTTAAAATTAATAATTTAAATTATTTTCTTGGATTTTAATTTTGAATATTGTAATTATAATAAATTTTATTTATTCTAATTATTATACTAAAATTAAAATCATGAATTAATTTAAATACGACTGAAATTAAATTAAATTTATGGATTCAATTATAAATTTATATGAGCTTTAAAATTTTAATTAAATTTGTATGTTTCCGGTTAGACTAGAAATACATTTTTATGTTTAAAATTAGTAAAGCATATGAATTTATTGGTTTAAGTGGGAGCCCCTTTTAGTCATAAACTCTTAATTAGGTCTACAAATCCTTAAGGTTAAAACAACTTGATTAGAATTAATAAGGACTGAATAATTTGTAGATTATTGGTGCCCTTGATTAATTGCTGCAAATGTTTATGTGATGCATAATGTGTTTTACTAACCAGCTATGTGGGCCATTCATGATAATGAATGCGTGAATGGTATATATATTGTATATGTACTGTTTTGTAGGTTATGAAGTGACTAGTATGGCCCAAATAGGATAGAAAATATGGTCTGCGTACCATTAATTTGAATGTAATTGGTCTAAAGTACCAAATTTTTTTTCAATTCAAATATGGTCTGCGTACCATCAAATAGTTGTAATTAGTTTTAATTATAACTTATCCTATTTGAAGAAAAATGGTGCCTCCCACGGAGATTTTCAAGACGGACTTTGAAGTTAAAGCTTCAAGATGAAGTCGGGCCATACTAGATCACATTTATCTTATGCATGTTTTAAGTTATTTATTGCTTTTAAATATGTCTTAAAATGCATGAGTTCAAAGCTTGATTATGTTGCATGATTAAGGATTTTAGTTCACTTAAAATCTAACCAACATAGTAAGAGCCTTAAGTTCCAAATTTAAAACTTGAGTTAAAAGGTGCCATGCCAAAATATACACTTGCTTGGATATCCTTTACATCAATCTAGTAATAGTTTTCGCTCAGCGAGGTGTTACTTATTGGTCCTAAAGGGGCAAGGTACACAAATAATTGTGAGTACATGTTAGTTTTGGTGAAACTCAACGATATAAGTAAGGAGTCCTTTTATGTCGTGGCAAAATCGATAGGTTTACCTAATAAGTTCTTAGACGTACCTATCAACCAAGAATAGTTTCTAGACTATTAGCAAAAGGCTTTTGCTTACCTAAGATGTTTTAGGATTAAGTCGACAAACTGTGCTTAGTTCTTCAATGATTTTAGGATCTTGGAATCATTTTATTCACACCTGCCGGAACACATAACTTGAATAAAATGCTTAATGAACATTGAATTATGCATTTATGTTAGAATTTAAGTTTATTAAAAGAAACTGTGAATGGTTATTTATTTGTTTATTCTTTTCAATTGTAGTTTTAAATATGGCAAACAACAATTCATTCAACATTCGATCAATTCTCGAAAAGGAGAAGTTGAGCGGGAAAAACTTCCTTGACTGGCAAAGGAACTTGCAAATAGTTCTTATGCAGGAAGAAAAGGAGTATGTCCTAGAAGAGGCGATGCCCGAAGCCGCAGGCGACGGGGTCACTCAGGCAGCCCTCAATCGTTGGATTGATGCCAACAAGGATGTGAAATGTCTAATGCTCGCCACCATGAGTGCAGATCTGCAGAAAACGTTCATCAACTCAGATGCTTTCACAATCATCAGTGAGTTGAAGAACATGTTCCAAGATCTGGCTCGAGTCGAAAGATTCGAGACTCATAGGCAAATTCTTGAGACCAAGCTTAAGAAAGGCGAGCCCGTAAGTCCACATGTTCTCAAAATGATTGGACTCATTAAGAATATGAGTCGGCTGGATCAGCAATTTTCTCAGGAAATGGCTATAGACACCATCCTCCATTCTCTTCATAGCGGGTATGATCAGTTCAAACTGAACTACAGTATGAATAGTCTGGACAAAACGCTCACTGAGCTTCACGGTATGCTGAAGACCGCTGAAAAGACGCTCAAAAGTGATAAGCAGGATGTGCTTATGGTGAGTGGGGGCAAGTTCAAGAAATCTGGAAAGAAGAGGAATGCTAAGAAAGGTGGCAACAAGGCCAGCCCAACTAAGAAAACTGGCGCCAAATCTGTAAAGAGGAAGGTCAGTCAACCCACTTCTGAATCCGAATGCTTCTACTGCAAGAAGAAGGGGCATTGGAAGAGAGATTGCTTGAAGCTAAAGGAAGATCAGAAGAACGGAACAGTCGTTCCATCTTCAGGTATTTTCGTTATAGACTGTATACTTGCTAATTCAACTTCTTGGGTATTAGATACAGGTTGTGGTTCACACTTATGTTCCAATCCACAGGGACTAAGAAGAAGTAGAAAGTTAAGCAAGGGTGAAGTCGACCTACGAGTGGGAAATGGAGCACGGATTGCTGCATTAGCTGTAGGAACTTATTATTTGTCGTTGCCCTCCGGGTTAGTTTTGGAACTGGAAGAGTGTTTCCATGTTCCAAGTCTTACTAAAAACATCATTTCTGTTTCTTGCTTAGATGCTAAGGGATTTTCCTTTTTAATAAAAGACAATAGTTGTTCGTTTTATTTTAAAGAGATGTTTTATGGATCTGCTAGATTAGTCAATGGACTTTATTTATTAGATCACGACAAACAAGTATATAACATAAATACCAAAAAGGATGATTCAGATCTCACCTATCTGTGGCATTGTCGATTAGGCCATATAAACTTGAAACGCTTAGAAAGACTTCAAAAGGAAGGAATTCTATAACCATTTGACTTAGAGGATTATGGTAAATGCGAATCATGTTTACTTGGCAAAATGACAAAGCAACCTTTCTCTAAAGTTGGAGAAAGAGCAAATGAACTATTGGGTTTAATCCATACAGATGTATGTGGACCAATGAGTACAAATGCTAGAGGTGGTTTCAGCTACTTTATCACTTTCACTGATGACTTCAGTAGACATGGTTATGTCTACCTAATGAAGCATAAGTCTGAATCCTTTAACAAATTCAAGGAATTTAAGAGTGAAGTAGAGAATCAATTAGGCAAGAAGATTAAGGCACTGCGGTCTGACAGAGGCGGCCGGTGAATATCTGAGCTATGAATTTGATGACCATCTGACAGAATGTGGAATTCTATCAGAATTGACTCCTCCTGGAACACCACAATGGAACGGTGTGTCGGAACGGAGGAACAGAACCTTGCTAGACATGGTCAGGTCAATGATGGGTCAGGCCAAACTTCCATTAGAATTTTGGGGACATGCACTAAATACAGCTGCACTCACTATAAATAGAGCTCCGTCTAAAGCTGTCGAAAAGACTCCATATGAGTTATGGTTTGGAAAGCCTCCAAATGTGTCTTTTCTTAAGATTTGGGGATGTGAAGTATACGTCAAACGATTAATTTCAGACAAACTTCATCCAAAATTTGATAAATGTATCCTTGTGGGCTATCCAAAGGAAACAAAGGGGTATTACTTCTACAATACATCTGAGAACAAGGTGTTTGTTGCTCGAGATGGTGTCCTTTTGGAGAAAGATCACATTTCCAAAATGACAAGTGGGAGAAAAGTAGACCTCGAAGAAATTCGAGTCGAACAACAAACTCTAGAGAATGCTCAAGATGATATTCATGATGAAACTCAGAGATCTTTAGAAGAATCTGGTGAGAATCATGGTCAATCTAGAAATGTTACCCCGCGTAGATCGCAAAGATATAGATCTCAACCGGAAAGGTACTTAGGTATTTAACGAACGAGAGCTATGACGTTCTATTACTTGAAAGTGATGAACCTGCGACTTACAAACAAGCGATGACGAGCCCTAGCTCCAAGCAATGGCAAAAAGCCATGCAATCTGAATTAGACTCCATGTCTGAAAACCAAGTATGGGATTTGGTCGATTTGCCAGATGGCTACCAAGCCATTGGAAGCAAATGGGTTTTCAAACTGAAAAAGGACAAGGATGGGAAACTTGAAGTTTTCAAAGCTAGATTGGTTGCAAAAGGTTACAGGCAAGTCCACGGTGTGGATTACGATGAAACCTTATCACCAGTTGCAATGCTAAAGTCTATTCGGATAATGTTAGCAATCGCTGCATATTACGATTACGAAATATGGCAGATGGATGTCAAAACTGCTTTCTTAAACGGCGTTTTAGCAAAAACTGTGTTTATGACACAGCCTGAAGGTTTTGAGGATCCAAAGAATGCTAAAAAGGTATGCAAGGTAAAGAAGTCAATCTACGGATTGAAGCAGGCATCCAGGAGCTAGAATATATGTTTTGATGAAGCAGTCAGTGACTTTGGTTTCATCAAGAACGCACACGAATCTTGTGTATACAAGAAGGTCAGTGGGAGCAAAATTGCTTTCCTAGTATTATATGTCGACGACATATTACTTATCGGAAATGACATTCCTATGTTGAACTCTGTCAAGATTTGGCATCGGAAATGTTTTTCGATGAAAGATCTAGGAGAAGCACAGTACATATTGGGCATCAAGATTTACAGAGATAGATCTAAAAAGATGATTGGACTTAGTCAAAGCACTTATATCAATAAGGTGCTTGATAGGTTCAAGATGGCAGACTCCAAGCGAGGCTACCTACCCATGTCTCATGGAATAACTCTAAGCAAAACTCAGTGCCCAAAAACACTTGATGAGCGTAGACGAATGAATGGGATTCCATATGCATCATTGATTGGTTCAATAATGTATGCTATGATATGTACACGCCCGGATGTTGCGTACGCACTCAGTGCTACGAGCAGATACCAGTCAGACCCAGGAGAGGCGCATTGGACTGCTGCCAAGAATATTCTGAAGTACCTGAAAAGGCACAAAGATGACTTCCTGGTCTATGGTGGAGATGATGAATTATTTGTTAAAGGCTATACAGACGCAAGTTTCCAAACCGACAAAAATGATTTCAGATCACAGTCTGGGTTTGTCTTCTGCCTCAACGGAGGTGCAGTAAGCTGGAAAAGTGCTAAGCAAAGCACCATTGCGGATTCTACAACTGAAGCGGAGTACATTGCTGCACATGAAGCAGCAAAGGAGGCTATATGGCTAAGGAAGTTCATAGGTGAACTTGGTGTAGTCCCCTCCATTAAAGGACCAATAGCCCTGTATTGTGATAATAACGGAGCTATTGCACAGGCAAAGGAGCCTAGACACCACCAGAGAGTCAAGCATGTACTTCGTAGATTTCACCTTCTAGGAGAGTTCTTAGAAAGAAAGGAAGTCAAAATAAGCAAAATTGGAACTGATGACAACATATCAGATCCAATGACTAAACCTCTGCCGCAGGCGAAGCACAACTCGCACACTGCAACTATGGGAATCAAACATATTGGAGAATGGCTTTGATATCCTTGTTTAATGTTTTAAAGTTTTAGAGTTTAAATCTTTGTAAAACATTATTGGTTAATCATTCACAATAAATGAAGAGAATTCATTTTTCCATTTAATTTCTAGTTTATTAAATGATGAGTCCCTTTAATTTGGCGATATATTCAAGATAGACTGTCAGGACCAGTCCTGTGACTAAGAAATGTCTATCAAGTGAACTTGAATGTCAAAGGTTGAAAATGGTCCCTAGTCGGAGTTTTCTATAAAATTGGACGCATAGAAAACGTTAGACGATTAGAATGCAAGATGACTAGTAGTTCTGTTTCTTGAACTATGTGGACATGGCAATGTCATAATCATTTGCATAGATACTTACTTTGGGAAGACTAGTATCGGACAAGACCTATGAAACTTTACTGTAAGAGATGAAAATCTGTCATAAGTAAATTTCATTAAAATTATTAGACACTAAATCCTCAATACCTGAGTGATTTGAGATTACTTGTTTGAGAACTGGTTGCTTTGACGTTGACCAACCGTCGCACCGTAAAAGGAGGATATAAAGGCAACGCTCAGGTAATCACCTATCAAACGAAGTCTAATCTCAAGATCGCAAGGCCACTCGGAGAGCTAGAAACTGTGAAATGCATGGCCGTGCTCGGATGAATCATAGGCTATTATTATCTGTTTATTTGATCAGTTGAACTCCGAAACCGAGGAACACCTCTGGACATAATAAGGATGACAACTCTTACCTTATGTTCAAGAGCAAGCATCGAGCGACAAAGGAATTAGGAAATGCACACTTGTCCCTAAGGACAAGTGGGAGACTGAAGGAAATAATGCCCTTGGTCCAAGTATGCATTCTATGTTAAGTCTAATAAGTGCGGTTCAGTATTAATTAACAAGTTAATAATTCAGTGAGATCAAGTGAGCTGAATGCCTAGCTAGAGGCCGCTTCAGTTCAAGTGGAATTAATGATATTAATCCACAGCTTACTCTTGACTGAACCCGTAGGGTCACACAAATAGTACGTAAACGGATCAAGTATTTAATGGCATTAAATACTCTATCTATGGATATTCGGAATCGACGGATCTTGGTTTCAGTGGGAGCTGAGATCGTCACAAGCAAGAAATGAATACTCCGGAAACGATGATATTGCCGGAAACGGAAATATGGATCGTATCGGAAATATAAATATTATCCAAGTCGTAGATGTTGCCGGAAACGGAAACATGGTACGTATCGGAAAATATTATCGGAAATGGAAATATTGCCGGAATCGGAAATATTGCCGGAAACGGAAATATTGTCAGAATCAGAAATATTATCGGAATCGGAAAATAATTCCGGAAACGGAAATATTAAATATTTGTTCAAAACGGAAATTGATTCCGGAATCAGAAATATTAAATATTGTTCGTATCGGAAATGAATTCCGGAACCGGGAATTTAATCGGAAGCGTATCGTACGAATAAGCATCGGACGAGGCCTGCCGGACGAGGGCCCAGCACGAAGCCAGGGCATCGCCCAGCAAGCCAAGCGCGCCACACGAACAGCGAAGGCCACGCCAGGCCCAGCGCAAGGCCAGGCCCAGCAGGCCATGGCAGCGCGCGCAACAATGGGCTGCGAGCTGTGCTGCTGCTCGCGTGGGCCGAGCGGCCGTGTGGGCTGTGCGCGGGCAAGGCCTGCACGCTCGTGGGTCATGCTCGTGTAGAGTTTGTGTTCACATACGAAACCTAAATTGTGTAGGATTTGTTTGATGATTAAATTCCTAATCCTAAAAGGATAAAATTAATTAATTAGAGCCCTACTAGGATTCTAGTTTAACTAATTAGTATCCTAATAAGATTCCAGTTCCTTTTCCATACCTCTATAAATAAGGGCCTAGGGTCATTATTTGAAGGAACGATTGAAGTATTCAAAGGGTAAGTTTTTGAAATAAAATTAACCATACACTTGCAAACACTAGCCGAAATTCCTAGTAACCTTAAGGGTGATTCTAGTTGGTCTAACTTGAGGCGGATCCGGACGTACTGTGGACTATCTACGGAGGGACGACATTTGGAGTCCTAAAGACTTGTTCTTGTTCGGTTCGGGCGCAGCTAGGGAAGGCACGCTACAACATGTATGCATCAATTCTATGCTAAATGATTATGTGAATATAATATGCTTTCCTGGCTTTATGGTTTTTCCGCATGATTTATGAATTGTCATATGTATCATAACCTAACATACGCACCATAAGCATATCATGCTTATTCTCTTGCTTGAGCGTCTTTTCAGCGGTTTTCAGCATACCGTGAAGCTCAGTAAGAGATTTCTCCATGTTGTTCATGTTGTAATTCAAATTGAACTGATCATAGCCATTATGAAGCGAATGGAGAATGATGTCAATAGCCATTTCATTTGAGACGTCAGAATCTAGAGCTCTCATGTTCTCAAAGAGTCCAATCATTTTAAGAACATGTGGGCTCACTGGTTCTCCTTTCTTGAGCTTAGTCTCAAGGATCAACCTCTGAGTCTCGAATCTTTCGATTCTGGCTTGGTCCTGAAACATGTTCTTCAACTCCGAGATGATTTGGTAAGCATCTGAGTTAATGAACGTTTTCTGAAGTTCAGGACTCATGGATGCAAGCATCACACATTTGACATCCCTGTTGGCCTGAATCCAACGATTAAGGGCAGCTGGAGTTACCTCCGCCCAGCCTCTTCCGGTAACTCTTCCTCAAGGACATATTCTTTTTCCTCATGCATAAGAACTATTTGTAAGTTCCTTTGCCAGTCGAGGAAATTGTTGCCATTCAAATTCTCTTTGTCGAGAATTGAACGCAGGTTGAAAGTGTTATTGTTTGCGGCCATTTTTGATTACTACAATCGAAAAGAATTTGCAATAAATAACCATTCATACAATTCAATAACTTTGAAATAAAAGCAAACATGCAATCATTAAAGCTATTAAAACATTTCATTCATGCAAAAAACAAAAAACATGGTCCGAAATGAATGAAACGATTCCAAGACCCCCAAAGTCCTAAACCCTTAAGCAGCTTTAGCATGTCTTAAGTATTTTAAGATTTTAGGTAAGCAAAACCTATTGCTAGTAATCTCCAAATTACTCTTGGTTAATAAATTAATGCCATAATTTATCCCATTGCCACAACTTAATGCCATTGTTGTTTGAGTTATAACCACAATCAACGTGCTCCTTTAGGACGCCTTACCATCTAAGTCAACTAAAATAGCACCTCGCTTTAGCGTAAACCTACTATCTTAGATCCCTAGATTTTTGTAAGTGTTGATTTGGAAGGCAATTTTTAAAACTCAATATTACTTGGACCTAGTTGTTTCTATGTTGGTTCGATTATTTAGTGAACTTAAAACTAATCGATTCATAGGAAACAACTTGTTCATGCAAAGCATACATACATTCATACATTCACGCATAATATATATATTAAATTGCATAAATAATTGGTGATCTAGTATGGCCCAATACTTCTTGTCTTGAAGCATCCAATCTTCATCACCTCCTTGTTAGCTTGGCATCGTCTTGAATCTTGTTCAAATGCTAACTTAAAGTTCTAAACTTAGAAATACTTGAAAATAATAAATTACATTCAAATTCCCATGGTACGCAGACCATATTTAATACTTTACATTCAAAGATAGAACGGTGCGCAGACCGTATTTAACTATCCTAATTTGGCCATACTAGTCACTTGGAGTACCTGCATTGCATAAAATATATATTCTACGCATTCACCCATTCGTATGCTAAAACGAATGGCCCATGTAAATATGCAAGTATTTACGTGAATTAAATAAAATTCACGTTCACATAAACGCGTCCTAAAAGATTAATCAATTTCCAAATTATTAATCCTTAGACTTTATTCTAATTCAAAATTGAATTTTAATTAAAATA
Source organism: Spinacia oleracea (assembly GCF_020520425.1). NCBI lineage: Eukaryota > Viridiplantae > Streptophyta > Magnoliopsida > Caryophyllales > Amaranthaceae > Spinacia > Spinacia oleracea. The sequence continues at coordinate 134,805,027 of NC_079489.1, forward strand.
ATGCGACCTACGAAATAATTAAAATAATTATTTCATTTTAATTTCATTTAGTGGCTCCCACTCAAACCAATAATTATTCCGGATAATTAATTATGAAATATTAAATTAAAACTCGCGGCCCGGCCCAAGCAAATAAATTATTAAATTAAATATCCCGTTAGCCCAAATTAATGCAAATACACGAGTTAGCCCAAAAGTTCAATCAAGCGGCCTAGGCTTGCGCCCAGCCCGTCGTGCGAAAGGCCCAAGAGCACACGAGTATTGCCCGCGCGCGCTCAGCCCATCGCATCGCATAGAATGCCATCGCTCGCCATCGCTCGCGCGCCATGCCTCGCCCACACGCGTCGCGCGCCATGCCTTGTGCATGCGCATCGCGTACCCGCAGCCTAGCTGCCCTGCGTTGCGTGTGTGTTGTGCATCGTGGGGGCTCGACGTCGCAAGCATCGCGCTTTGCTTCGTCGCAGCCCCGCAGGCATCGCCCGCCCTTGCCTTGCCTAGCGCGCACGAGGCACGCAGCTCGTGCTGCTGCCCGTGTCGCATGGCACTGCTCGCATAACGGCCTCGTATGGCTCGACGAGCCATACTTCCATCATGCCCATGTTCGTGTTTTTGGTTCGTAAAACGGACCAACCTAATTAAAATTAAATTTTAATTCACGAGTGCATTAATTTTATTTTTCCAAAAAGTTACGATTTAATTTTTTGAAAAACAACGATTTTTAACGATTTAATAAACTTTAACGACAATCCAATTTCGTAAAATTAATAAATCAAGGGCTAACAATATTCAAACTTTTAAGAACGATCGAATCAACTTTAAAATTTGAACCTTTAATTAACAAAATCCGAAATTTTACATCGTTCATAAACAATTAAATTTCAGATTATTAATAAATAGGTTTAAGTGTGATTAAAATTAACGAAACCATTCAAAATTTTAATCCAATAATTTTTAAAATTAGCCACTGACCCATGAAATTATACCCTCTTTCCCAATTAACCGAATTATTAATCCATAATTAATTAAAAATCAATTAGGGTTGTAAATTTTACGAATTGGGGAAAGGCAAAATTAGGGTTTATACTTATTGGAAAAATATGAAACTTTTACCATATATCAAGCATGTACCCAGAAACATTGTGTCAAAATTTCAAGCAATTCCTAGTAGTTTAGGTCGACCTGTTAATTGAATTACTGTCCGACACATTTAATTTTTAATAAAAAATTAACAAAAACGCCCAAAAACTGATGCTTCGAGGCCTGTTTTCGCAATTCTATTACCATGAGTTGATCTTAGAAAATCTTTTTCCATCAGATTATGGTTTTAAAAATCGAAAAAGCGAATATTTTTGATTTCGGAACAGCCAATTTCGCAATTAATCCCATAATTCTAAAAAAATCCCGAAAAATCAACAAAAACTCCAAAAATTTCGACAATGCAAAACAATAATAATCATGATAATTCATGCTTTGAATACATAAGGCTCATGATACCACTGTTGGGGAATACAGTTAAACATAATAACATGTGCGGAACAATCCCCAAAGCTAGGAAACATGTCTAAAGCACAGATTAAGCAAACTTACAATCGAAGCGTGTTTTCCACAATAATCTGTCAACGAACACGAACAAAGAACTCCACTTGTCGTTCCTCTACTTGGTTCACCGACACGATCAGATCCGTCTTGATTATCGTAGCTTAGACAATCGATCAAGAGATTTGCTTTTTTGGGATGAACACACTATGGAGGCACAGAGAGAATTAGGGTTCTCTGTTTTCTCCTAGGGTTGTGTGTAATCTGAATTGTGATTGCCTTAGTTGGAAATTAGGTCATAAGGTTATTTACATAACCTTACTAACCGACCAAGCCATAAGGCAAGGCCGGCTAGCAAGCCCGCGCAGCATCACACGCACACGCACAACGAGCTGGGCCGTGGGCCGCGTTGCTGCTGCTATGTCGTGGTCTTGGCCCGCGCGCGCACACCGCTGCTCGGCCATGGGCCAGCTCTGTTGTGTCGCCTTGCTTGCTCGCCTAGCGCGCGCGCCCATGGGCCTTGAGTGCTTCGTGCACTCGGCTCGTGGGCCGCTCCTCCTATCCGCGTTTAATATATTTCCGATATATTATTTATCGTTTCGTATACGACGAATCACCTGAAGGAAATAATGCCCTTGGTCCAAGTATGCATTCTATGTTAAGTCTAATAAATGCGGTTCAGTATTAATTAACAAGTTAATAATTCAGTGAGATCAAGTGAGCTGAATGCCTAGCTAGAGGCCGCTTCAGTTCAAGTGGAATTAATGATATTAATCCACAGCTTACTCTTGACTGAACCCGTAGGGTCACACAAATAGTACGTAAACGGATCAAGTATTTAATGGCATTAAATACTCCATCTATGAATATTCGGAACCGACGGATCTTGGTTTCAGTGGGAGCTAAGATCGTCACAGGCAAGAAATGAATACTCCGGAAACGATGATATTGCCGGAAACGGAAATATGGATCGTATCGGAAATATGAATATTATCCAAGTCGTAGATGTTGCCGGAAACGGAAACATGGTACGTATCGGAAAATATTATTGGAAATGGAAATATTACCAGAATCGGAAATATTGCCGGAAACGGAAATATTGTCAGAATCGGAAATATTACCGGAATCGGAAAATAATTCCGGAAACGGAAATATTAAATATTTGTTCGAAACGGAAATTAATTCCGGAATCGGAAATATTAAATATTGTTCGTATCGGAAATAAATTCCGGAACTGGAAATTTAATCGGAAGCGTATCGTACGAATTAGCATCGGACGAGGCCTGCCGGACGAAGGCCCAGCACGAAGCCGGGCCATCGCCCAGCAAGCACGCGCGCGCCACAAGCCCAGCCAAGGCAGCGCCCAGGCCTACCACAAGGCAGGCCCAGCGCGCGCCAAGGCCACGGATGCGTGGGCCGCGCTGCGTGGGCTGCTGCTCGCACGCGCATGGGCAGCCCTTGTGGCTGCCGTGTGTGTGTGAGTTTGTGCTCATGCGTGATTCCTAAATCTACAAGAGTCAGTGTATGATTAAATTTCTATTCCTAATTGGATAAATTAATTTAAATAGAATTCATGTAGGATTCTAATTTCAATTAATTCGTATCCTACTAGGATTACGATTCCTTTTCCATAACTCTATAAATAAAGGCCTAGGGGCCATAATTTATACACAAGTTTCAAAGTATTCAAAAGTGAGTTTTTTTTGAGAGAAAATTAAAACACACATCTTGCTCATAAAGTGCCGAAATTTTCTAGTACCTTAAGGGCGATTCTAGTTGGTCAATCTTAAGGCGGATCCGGACGTGCTGTGGACTATCTACGGAGGGACGACACTTGGAGTCCTAAAAGACTTGTTCTTGTTCGGTTCGGGCGCAGCTAGGGAGGGCACGCAACAAAGAGTATGCATCTAAATTATGCTATATGATTATGTGTAAATAATATGTTGTCCTGGGTTAATGGTTGTTTCCGCATGATCTATGTAATGTCATATGTATCATAACCTAACAGTGGTATCACGAGCCCCTTATTATTTTCATAATCTAAATTGCATTAACATGGTTAAATATTACAAATTTGCAAGAATTAAAAGGGGTGATTAATTTTCGTAATTGTTAATTAATTGCAAATTGCGTTTATTTAATTATACGTACGCAGTTTTTCGGCAGTTTCTTCGTTACTCATCCGAATTGAGTGATTTTTGTGTCAATTCCGCATGTAAAAGGCATTCTAAAATTTTGACAAAAATAGTATTTTTCTGCCGATCCCAGAATTCTCAAATTCGAAGCCTAACTATGACTTTTCGAAGGTTTTAGTTTTTCGAATGCAAAATTTCGTAAATTTAAGATGTTAAATTAAATATTTGCGATTCTTGTTGATAAATCTTGAATTTTTGATTGACCTACTGCATATGTTTAACAAGTTTGAATGCCTAGTCTTGTTAATTATGCAATCTAATTTGTAATTATGATTAATTTGTTGAAAATTAGAATAATTTAGAATTAATTTGATTTTCATAATTAATTGTAATTTAATTAGAAACCTATGATTAAAAACCACCATAAAAATTGTAAATTTACGATAAATTTTAAATTTTTATGACCTAGACTTGAATCCATAACAATCGGAAATCAATTGGATAATAAATTTTCGATTTTTTCGCCCTAAAATTATGAAATTAATAATATTTATTAATTTGTCATTAATTTTAAATATAAATTTTAAATTTTTATGCGATTCGTTCATATAACTTGCACGCACGAAGCAATGGACGCTTCGTGTTACCCTTAAGGGGTGTTGTATAATGCGGGCATGCGACGACGAGCAAGGGAGCTCGTCGCCCGTGCGGCACGAATGCAATGAGCAAGGGCGTAGTGCACGAGCACAAGGCAGCAGCCCTGCCTTGTGTCGTGTGCCACGAGCAATGAACGAATGGGCATGGGCGAAGAGCGAGCCAAGGCAGTGGCGTGTGGGCAGCAAGCGAGCTGCGCCACAACGCGCGCTGCCTCGCACAAGAGCGCGCAGCCTCGCGCGCAGCGAGCGCAAGCTCGCGTGCCACGAGCGCTGCGCCCAGCATCACTCGCACGCACAGCGCGCGATGTCGCGCGCCCAGCGAGCGATGTCGCGCGCCAGCGAGCGATGGCTCGCGCCAGCGAGCGATGGCTCGCGCCAGCGAGCGATGGCTCGCGCGCACAGCGAGCGATATCGCGCGCCCAGCGAGCGATGTCGCGCGCCCAGCGAGCGATGTCGCGCGCGCGCACTGCGAGCGATAGCTCGCGTGCGATGAGCGCTGGCGCGCGCAGCGAGCACGATGTGTGCGGAGGCTTGCGATAGGGAAGCAGCAGCTATGCGACGAGCGCATGGGCTGCGCGCACATGGCCAGCAATGGCTGTGTGCGTACGGTCCATGGGCGTGCAACGCGTAGGGTGTTTGCGTTACGATTAGATCGTTTTGAATGTTTAATTTGAAAATTTCAGTTCACGTAATTTTAATTAATTTTAAAATTAATAATTTGAATTATTTTCTTGGATTTTAATTTTGAATATTATAATTATAATAAATGTTATTTATTCTAATTATTTTACTAAAATTAAAATCATGAATTAATTTAAATACGACTGAAATTAAATTAAATTTTTGGATTCAATTATAAATTGATATGAGCTTTAAATTTTAATTAAATTTGTATGTTTCCGGTTGGACTAGAAATACATTTTTATGTTTAAAATTGGTAAAGCATATGAATTTATTGGTTTAAGTGGGAGCGCTTTTTAGTCATAAACTCTTGATTAGGTCTACAAATCCTTAAGGTTAAAACAACTTGATTAGAATTAATAAGGACTGAATAATTGGTAGATTATTGGTGCCCTTGATTAATTGCTGCAAATGTTTACGTGATGCATAATGTGTTTTACTAACCAGCTATGTGGGCCATTCATGATAATGAATGGGTGAATGGTATATATTGTATATGTACTGTTTTGCAGGTTATGAAGTGACTAGTATGGCCCAAATAGGATAGAAAATATGGTCTGCGTACCATTAATTTGAATGTAATTGGTCTAAAGTACCAAAGTTATTTTTTAATTCAAATATGGTCTGCGAACCATCAAATAGTTGTAATTAGTTATAGCTTATCCTATTTGAAGAAAATGGTGCCTCCCACGGAGATTTTCAAGACGGACTTTGAAGTCAAAGCTTCAAGATGAAGTCGGGCCATACTAGATCACAAATATCTTATGCATGTTTTAAGTTATTTATTGCTTTAAATATGTCTTAAAATGCATGAGATCAAAAGCTTGATTATGTTGCATGATTAAGGATTTTAGTTCACTTAAAATCTAACCAACATAGTAAGAGCCTTAAGTTCCAAACTTAAAAATTGAGTTAAAAGGTGCCATGCCAAAATATACACTTGCTTGGATATCCTTTACATCAATCTAGTAATAGTTTTCGCTCAGCGAGGTGTTACTTATTGGTCCTAAAGGGGCAAGGTACACAAATAATTGTGAGTACATGTTAGTTTTGGTGAAACTCAACGATATAAGTAAGGAGTCCTTTTATATCGTGGCAAATTCGATAGGTTTACCTAATAAGTTCTTAGACGTACCTATCAACCAAGAATAGTTTCTAGACTATTAGCAAAAGGCTTTTGCTTACCTAAGATGTTCTAGGATTAAGTCGACAAACTGTGCTTAGTTCTTCAATGATTTTAGGATCTTGGAATCATTTTATTCACACCTGCCGGAACACATAACTTGAATAAAATGCTTAATAAACATTGAATTATGCATGTATGCTAGAATTTAAGTTTATTAAGAGAAACTGTGAATGGTTATTTATTTGTTTATTCTTTTCAATTGTAGTTTTTAATATGGCAAACAACAATCAAAACATCATCATGGGTTCTGAGCTTATGGTCAAGCTGAACCTGACAAATTTTCTTGAATGAGAAGCTAAGCTAGTTGAAATAGTCAAACTCAATGGACTTGAGTATGTACTATCACATCCCATGCCAAGCTACTATGCCAGAGACATGACCCCTGAGAGATTTTACGCCTGGGATGCGGATCTCAAAAAGGTTATGAGTCTCATGCTGAACAATATCCCTGATGATTGGGCTAGAAGGTTTGTAGCCTATGAACCTTTTACGCTCATCAAGAATCTGAGGGATATCTGTCGTGGAAGTACGGAGGACAGGGACCTGAACGTCCATGAGTTGATTGAATCAATGTCTGGGCTAAAGGTTAGTTCTCCCAACAGGTGTTATAGGATGGAGGTCCAAGAAACACATGTTCAGCTCCTTCGCACTAAACAGAGGGTAGGCGTCCCACTGAGGTTCCATGTGGATCTTATGTGTTCATATTTTGATCGCCTAAGTCTACTAGGAACACCAATAAGCGAAAGGATGGTAGTCTCTGTCTTGCTCAATTCACTACACAGTGGGTTTGGTCGCTTCAAGCAACAATACCTAAGTGAACCAAGAGAAGAAACAGTTGCAGAATTTATTCACCTTGTAAGAAAGGCTGAAATAGTACTGGACTGTGAAGCCAAAGATTTACTCAAGGCTAGAAAGAGACCATTCAAGAAAGGTGGAAAGTCCAAGGGCAATGCTAAATCAAAGCAGGACAAGTCCACATCAAGCTGTCTTTATTGTGATGGAATAGGCCATTACAAAAGAGAATGTCCAAAGCTAAAGGAAGATCAGAAGAACGGAACAGTCGTTCCATCTTCAGGTATTTTCGTTATAGACTGTATACTTGCTAATTCAACTTCTTGGGTATTAGATACAGGTTGTGGCTCACACTTATGTTCCAATCCACAGGGACTAAGAAGAAGTAGAAAGTTAAGCAAGGGTGAAGTCGACCTACGAGTGGGAAATGGAGCACGGATTGCTGCATTAGCCGTAGGAACTTACTATTTGTCGTTGCCCTCCGGGCTAGTTTTGGAACTGGAAGAATGTTTCCATATTCCAAGTCTTACTAAAAACATCATTTCAGTTTCTTGCTTAGATGCTAAGGGATTTTCCTTTATAATAAAAGACAATAGTTGTTCGTTTTATTTTAAAGAGATGTTTTATGGATATGCTAGATTAGTCAATGGACTTTATTTATTAGATCACGACAAACAAGTATATAACATAAATACCAAAAAGGCCAAAAAGGATGATTCAGATCTCACCTATCTGTGGCATTGTCGATTAGGCCATATAAACTTGAAACGCTTAGAAAGACTTCAAAGGGAAGGAATTCTAGAACCATTTGACTTAGAGGATTATGGTAAATGCGAATCATGTTTACTTGGCAAAATGACAAAGCAACCTTTCTCCAAAGTTGGAGAAAGAGCAAATGAACTATTGGGTTTAATCCATACAGATGTATGTGGACCAATGAGTACAAATGCTAGAGGTGGTTTCAGCTACTTTATCACTTTCACTGATGACTTCAGTAGGTATGGTTATGTCTACCTAATGAAGCATAAGTCTGAATCCTTTGACAAATTCAAGGAATTTCAGAGTGAAGTAGAGAATCAATTAGGCAAGAAGATCAAGGCACTGCGGTCTGATAGAGGCGGTGAATATCTGAGCTATGAATTTGATGACCATCTGAAAGAATGTGGAATTCTATCAGAATTGACTCCTCCTGGAACACCACAATGGAACGGTGTGTCAGAACGGAGGAACAGAACCTTGCTAGACATGGTCAGGTCAATGATGGGTCAGGCCGAACTTCCATTAGAATTTTGGGGACATGCACTAAATACAGCTGCACTCACTATAAATAGAGCTCCGTCTAAAGCTGTCGAAAAGACTCCATACGAATTATGGTTTGGAAAGCCTCCAAATATGTCTTTTCTTAAGATTTGGGGATGTGAAGTTTACGTCAAACGATTAATTTCAGACAAACTTCATCCAAAATCTTACAAATGTATCCTTGTGGGCTATCCAAAGGAAACAAAGGGGTATTACTTCTACAATACATCTGAGAACAAAGTGTTTGTTGCTCGAGATGGTGTCTTTTTGGAGAAGGATCACATTTCCAAAATGACAAGTGGGAGAAAAGTAGACCTCGAAGAAATTCGAGTCGAACAACAAACTCTAGAGAATGCTCAAGATGACATTCAGGATGAAACTCAGAGATCTTTAGAAGAATCTGGTGAGAATCATGGTCAATCTAGAAATGTTACCCCGCGTAGATCGCAAAGATATAGATCTCAACCGGAAAGGTACTTAGGTATTTTGACGAACGAGAGCTATGACGTTCTGTTACTTGAAAGTGATGAACCTGCGACTTACAAGCAAGCTATGACGAGCCCTAGCTCCAAGCAGTGGCAAGAAGCCATGCAATCTGAATTAGACTCCATGTCTGAAAACCAAGTATGGGATTTGGTCGATTTGCCAGATGGCTACCAAGCCATTGGAAGCAAATGGGTTTTCAAACTGAAAAAGGACAAGGATGGGAAACTTGAAGTTTTCAAAGCTAGATTGGTTGCAAAAGGTTACAGGCAAGTCCACGGTGTGGATTACGATGAAACCTTTTCACCAGTTGCAATGCTAAAGTCTATTCGAATAATGTTAGCAATCGCTGCATATTACGATTACGAAATATGGCAGATGGATGTCAAAACTGCTTTCTTAAACGGCGTTTTAACAGAAACTGTGTTTATGACACAGCCTGAAGGTTTTGAGGATCCAAAGAATGCTAAAAAGGTATGCAAGGTAAAGAAGTCAATCTACGGATTGAAGCAGGCATCCAGGAGCTGGAATATACGTTTTGATGAAGCAGTCAGTGACTTTGGTTTCATCAAAAACGCGGACGAATCTTGTGTATACAAGAAGGTCAGTGGGAGCAAAATTGCTTTCCTAGTATTATATGTCGACGACATATTGCTTATCGGAAATGACATTCCTATGTTGAACTCTGTCAAGATTTGGCTTGGGAAATGTTTTTCGATGAAGGATCTAGGAGAAGCACAGTACATATTGGGCATCAAGATTTACAGAGATAGATCTAAAAAGATGATTGGACTTAGTCAAAGCACTTATATCAATAAGGTGCTTGATAGGTTCAAGATGGCGGACTCCAAGCGAGGCTACCTACCCATGTCTCATGGAATGACTCTAAGCAAGACTCAGTGCCCAAAAACACTTGATGAGCGTAGACGAATGAATGGGATTCCATATGCATCATTGATTGGTTCAATAATGTATGCTATGATATGTACACGCCCGGATGTTGCGTACGCACTCAGTGCTACGAGCAGATACCAGTCAGACCCAGGAGAGGCGCATTGGACTGCTGCCAAGAACATTCTGAAGTACCTGAAAAGGCACAAAGATGACTTCCTGGTCTATGGTGGAGATGATGAATTAATTGTTAAAGGCTATACGGACGCAAGTTTCCAAACCGACAAAGATGATTTCAGATCACAGTCTGGGTTTGTCTTCTGCCTCAACGGAGGAGCAGTAAGCTGGAAAAGTGCTAAGCAAAGCACCATTGCGGATTCTACAACTGAAGCGGAGTACATTGCTGCACATGAAGCAGCAAAGGAAGCTATATGGCTAAGGAAGTTCATAGGAGAACTTGGTGTAGTCCCCTCCATTAAAGGACCAATAGCCCTGTATTGTGATAATAACGGAGCTATTGCACAGGCAAAAGAGCCTAGACACCACCAGAGAGTCAAGCATGTACTTCGTAGATTTCACCTTCTACGAGAGTTCGTTGAAAGAAAAGAAGTCGAGATAAGCAAAATTGGAACTGATGACAACATATCAGATCCATTAACTAAACCTCTGCCGCAAGCGAAGCACAACTCGCACACTGCAGCTATGGGAATCAAGCATATTGGAGAATGGCTTTGATGTCTCTGTTTAATGTTTTAAAGTTTTAGAGTTTAAATCTTTGTAAAACATTATTGGTTAATCATTCACAATAAATGAAAGGAATTCATTTTTCCATTTAATTTGTGGTTTATTAAATGATGAGTCCCTTCAACTTGACGATATATTCAAGATAGACTGTCAGGACCAGTCCTGTGACTAAGAAATGTCTATCAAGTGAACTTGAATGTCAAAGGTTGAAAATGGTCCCTAATCGGAGTTTTCTATAAAATTGGACGCATAGAAAACGTTAGACGATTAGAATGCAAGATGACTAGTAGTTCTGTTTCTTGAACTATGTGGACATGGCAATGTCATAATCATTTGCATAGATACTTACTTTGGGAAGACTAGTATCGGACAAGACCTATGAAACTTTACTGTAAGAGATGAAAGTCTGTCATAAGTAAATTTCATTAAATTATTAGACACTAAATCCTCAATACCTGAGTGATTTGAGATTACTTGTTTGAGAACTGGTTGCTTTGACGTTGACCAACCGTCGCACCGTAAAAGGAGGCTATAAAGGCAACGCTCAGGTAATCACCTATCAAACGAAGTCTAATCTCAAGATCGCAAGATTGGGATTGTCCTCCCATAAATCGGGATGAGATGCTTAAAAGTTGTACAAGGCCACTCGGAGAGCTAGAAACTGTGAAATGCATGGCCGTGCTCGGATGAATCATAGGCTATGATTATCTGTTTATTTGATCAGTTGAACTCTGAAACCGAGGAACACCTCTGGACATAATAAGGATGACAACTCTTACCTTATGTTCAAGAGCAAGCATCGAGCGACAAAGGAATTAGGAAATGCACACTTGTCCCTAAGGACAAGTGGGAGACTGAAGGAAATAATGCCCTTGGTCCAAGTATGCATTCTATGTTAAGTCTAATAAATGCGGTTCAGTATTAATTAACAAGTTAATAATTCAGTGAGATCAAGTGAGCTGAATGCCTAGCTAGAGGCCGCTTCAGTTCAAGTGGAATTAATGATATTAATCCACAGCTTACTCTTGACTGAACCCGTAGGGTCACACAAATAGTACGTAAACGGATCAAGTATTTAATGGCATTAAATACTCCATCTATGAATATTCGGAACCGACGGATCTTGGTTTCAGTGGGAGCTAAGATCGTCACAGGCAAGAAATGAATACTCCGGAAACGATGATATTGCCGGAAACGGAAATATGGATCGTATCGGAAATATGAATATTATCCAAGTCGTAGATGTTGCCGGAAACGGAAACATGGTACGTATCGGAAAATATTATTGGAAATGGAAATATTACCAGAATCGGAAATATTGCCGGAAACGGAAATATTGTCAGAATCGGAAATATTACCGGAATCGGAAAATAATTCCGGAAACGGAAATATTAAATATTTGTTCGAAACGGAAATTAATTCCGGAATCGGAAATATTAAATATTGTTCGTATCGGAAATAAATTCCGGAACTGGAAATTTAATCGGAAGCGTATCGTACGAATTAGCATCGGACGAGGCCTGCCGGACGAAGGCCCAGCACGAAGCCGGGCCATCGCCCAGCAAGCACGCGCGCGCCACAAGCCCAGCCAAGGCAGCGCCCAGGCCTACCACAAGGCAGGCCCAGCGCGCGCCAAGGCCACGGATGCGTGGGCCGCGCTGCGTGGGCTGCTGCTCGCACGCGCATGGGCAGCCCTTGTGGCTGCCGTGTGTGTGTGAGTTTGTGCTCATGCGTGATTCCTAAATCTACAAGAGTCAGTGTATGATTAAATTTCTATTCCTAATTGGATAAATTAATTTAAATAGAATTCATGTAGGATTCTAATTTCAATTAATTCGTATCCTACTAGGATTACGATTCCTTTTCCATAACTCTATAAATAAAGGCCTAGGGGCCATAATTTATACACAAGTTTCAAAGTATTCAAAAGTGAGTTTTTTTTGAGAGAAAATTAAAACACACATCTTGCTCATAAAGTGCCGAAATTTTCTAGTACCTTAAGGGCGATTCTAGTTGGTCAATCTTAAGGCGGATCCGGACGTGCTGTGGACTATCTACAGAGGGACGACACTTGGAGTCCTAAAAGACTTGTTCTTGTTCGGTTCGGGCGCAGCTAGGGAGGGCACGCAACAAAGAGTATGCATCTAAATTATGCTATATGATTATGTGTAAATAATATGTTGTCCTGGGTTAATGGTTGTTTCCGCATGATCTATGTAATGTCATATGTATCATAACCTAACATCACCGTCGTACGATACGATTTATTCGTTTCGCCTAGCTTACGAATATTCGCGATACGATATACGATTCCGATGCAAGGTCGTATCGTATAATGCGTTTCCAACTTAAATCCCGAAAAGCTATTAAATGAATTTCCGATTCATTTAATCCGGTGATCTGTTACGTGTCATTGGTGTGACCTTGTAGGTTCAGTCAAGAGTAAGTTGTGAGTTCAATATCCATTAGAACTCACTGATCGGAAGCATTGCTCCAGCTAGCTGTTCCGATCACTTGATCTCACTGAATTAATTGTTCGCAATTAATCCGAACCTTGGTATTAGACTTAATGCACCTTGGGTGAAGGACATATTTCCTTCACAAAATTCATTTTCCAAAAATCAATTTTAAAATACAAACACAATCTCACCCAATGGACCTCTCCATTGCTTTTACAAAACCTTTTCCAGTCAAAATGACACTAAGAAATCCAAATTTGGGCGCCGACCCACAAAACCGAGCAAGCTGGGCCTCGTCCCGTAAAACCGAATTCAAAAACCCGAAAACGGCTAGTTTTTAGTCGCAAATCAAAGCCTTACCCATTAAGGAAAAGCTACAATCCAAAGTTCGTAAATTTCATACAAATCTACGCTCACTAAAGCCAAATGCAAGGACGGCATCATCGTCCTTGCCTTGGCGTTTCCTGTGCCTCGTCAGCGGCGCCAGACGCTAGAGCCTGCGCTGGGCGCAGCTGGCACTTGGCGTTTAGCCATCCAATCTTCTATTTAAACCCTGATTTCCAAGCATATTAAGGAACCAAATTACAATCAGAACGTTGTAATTCTGAAATTCCCCCTCAAATATCTAATATAAAAACTTCAAATTCTCATACAAACCTCAAGTGTTCAAGCAATTGGAAGCTAAAAGAGGAATTCTAACCTAATCCTAACTAGGTAATTCCGGAATCCCAATCCTAATCTACTATTTGTTCTACAATTTTCCTTTCAAAATGATCACTTTTGCTCTCGAAAGTGTCACTTACAACAATCACATATTTTTACAAAATCAACACTTTCTATGATTCAAATACAAAGTTATGGATTCCATGACGTTTAAGGTTGTTTGTAATCACTTCCTTAAACTCGAATCATTTACAAGATATGGAAAAAATCAAAGGTGAACCTTTTTAACATTAAAAGGTCTAATCTTTTGAGATTCAAGACTCCTCTTTTCAATATTCAAATGCAAGTTTCATTTTCAAGATTCTATGATGTTTAAGATTGTTTGTAATCACTTCCTTAAACTAGAATCATTTCAAGTTATAGAGCACATCAAAGATGAAACCTTTTCAACATTAAAAGGCCCAATCTTTGAGATTCAAGACTCCTCATTTTAATATTCAAGTGCAAATCTCATTTTCAAGATTCTATGATGTTTAAGGTTGTTTGTAATTACTTCCTTAAACTAGAATCATTTCAAGTTTTGGAGCACATCAAATATGAAACATTTTTAACATTAAAGGTCTAATCTTTGAGATTCAAGACTCCTAAGTTCAATATTCAAGTTCAGTATTGAAGATTCAATATTTCAAGTTCAATTTCTATGCCCAAAATCAGACACTTTTGGATGAGCAACTTGTCTTAAAGTTGAGATTTTTAGACTTGAATCCGTGTCGGACACACTTATTATTAAGTACTCGTTTGGCGTTCGGATCTCAAATACAAAAGTTCAATTTCAATGTCGCATCTTTTCAATTATGCACTTCAATACCGCAATTTCATTAATGCCTTTCAATATTGCACTTAAATTTCGCACCTTTATAATTTGCTATTTCAATTCCGCATTCATTACTCATCTCACTTTGAGATGATGTGGTTTTGTATGCACTTTCAATAATTCCTTTATTTATTATAATGTTGCTTTACTTGTTTTTCGCTTTCATCACTTCACATGCTAAATACAACAAAACGCAAGGTTACACCACGCTTAACAAAGATAATTTCTTGGACAAACCGGCCTTAGGTTCCCTTAAATTAACTTTAAAGAGAAGTGGTCACAATACAAGTAGAAATTCTATGTGCTAAAATTCCAAGTTCAAACCCCACATAGTGTCATGACTAGGGTTATTCGAAAATTCTCTTTGCCATGCACTCGAATACAATTTTTAAGGCTCGCGAAATAAGCATTTCGTTCCCTTGCCCGGATCTCACCCATCCGTTTCTAAGATTCAATGCCTTATCCACTAAAGAGTGAACTTTGGTCTTTCCAAACGGGACCCTTAAAATTGTTTGGTGGCGATTCCTTCGAAATCCAAAAACATACAAGACCCAATTTCGGTAGGGGAAAAAAAGTACAAAAAAACCCCCTACAGTTAGCAAGAACTACAATCGAAGATTTAAGGCCAGACCTCTGTAGGTCGGGGATCTAGTGCTCAGAAA
The DNA here is from genome assembly GCF_020520425.1 of Spinacia oleracea. Classification (NCBI taxonomy): domain Eukaryota; kingdom Viridiplantae; phylum Streptophyta; class Magnoliopsida; order Caryophyllales; family Amaranthaceae; genus Spinacia; species Spinacia oleracea. The sequence continues at coordinate 134,820,088 of NC_079489.1, forward strand.
CGTTGCATCAGTTCAGAAAGGTCGGATCCATGGAAAGCGCTCTACAACATGGGAAGGACCTTACATCATTCACGCTGAGAAAAGACCTGGCACTTATATGCTCAGGAAACTAGATGGTCAAGTCTTGAAGAACCATTAGAATGCCGATCTCAAGAATTACTTTGTATGAGAACCACCCATTATAATCCAAGTAAGTTTTAATGAGAAGAAGCGGTCACTAGCCCTATGTGTTTCATTAAATCAACCTTTGCATTTTCTTTTATCACACTTATTTTATATAGATTTTGCCTCGGGAATGATCTTCGGATCATCTAGGCCTAAAATCAAAGAGGGACAACAAATTCTTGGAGTAAACTCCAAAAATTCGTTAACTCAGAAAACCAAGCAGGGTTTCATCCAAAATCCTCGTATTTGTAAAATTTTGGAGAACATTATTCGTATCAGGCATTACCTTCGGGTTACCGAAGTCATCCAATTTCAAAGTTAGTAAGTTCCGCCTAGGTCCACGGATCACATAAATTGGACTTTACAAATCGGGCATCACCCTCGAGTGACCAAAGTCACCTAACCATGAAAATGACTAGCTGTGATCACAAGAAACTGGAAGAACATTTAAATTCTTGCCCAGATCCTCGAATCACTAGAATTTAGATAAATATGCAAGTTCTTGCCAGATCTCCAGATCATTAGAACTTGGAAAAGTATGCAGGTTCTTTCCCAGATCTTCTGATCAAACGAACCCGGAGAAAATTGCGAATACTTGCCCAGATCTTCAAATCACAAGAATTTGGAAGAATATTTTTCCTTCGCGCGGCTGAAGTCAAACAGATGGAGATCAAAACTTTGAGGGCAGCAAGCAAACACTTACAAGTTCCGATCTCCACACCAAATCAAAGCTCGGAAAATCACAACTTAGGGGGGCAAACACGCAAAAAATCCTAACAGTTACAATTTTCCGAGGAATATAATTCAAGAAATTCCAATATTCAGGGGACAGAAAGAGAAAGCTCCTCAAAAGATTATAATTTCAAACTGGGTGCCCTTTTTTATGGTGCTGAAGAAGTAGTGACATTTATCCCCAGCTCTGGAAAGAAAGCGTCCCAAGGCGGCTAAACAACGTTGCACGTCTTAACTGTTTTTGGGTACTTCATAGTGATTACTACTTGCACATTGTCAGGATTTGCCTCAATGCCTCTTTCATCAATGAGAAAACCAAGGAACTTGCCAGAAGTGACTCCGAAGATGCATTTCTTGGTATTGAGCCTCATTTGATATGCTCGAAGGGTCTCAAAAGTCTCTCTTAAGTCATCGAGATGGGATGCTTGCAGTTTTCTTTTTACTATCATGTCATCAATATAGGCTTCTATATTCCTTCCGAGCTGTTTTGCAAAGACTGTGTTCACTAAGCATTGAAAAGTGGCTGGTGCATTTTTTAGGACAAACGGCATTACTTTGTAACAATATAAGACCTGTTATGTAACAAACGACGTCTTCTCTTGATCTTCAGGCCACAAGGGGATTTGATGAAATCCAGAGTAGGCGTCCATGAAGCTCATCATTGCATGCCCTGCCGTGGAGTCGACAAGCCAGTCTATCTTTGGCAGCGGGAAACTGTCTTTTGGGCAGGCCTTGTTTAAGTCGGTATAATCGATGCACATTCTCCATGTCCCATTCGGCTTGGGCACCAGCACTATATTGGCTAACTAGTCAGGGTATTGGCATGAGCGTATGAATCCGTCATCCATCAATTTTTGTACTTCAGCTGCGGCGGCTAAATTTCTAGCCTCGCCGTGGTTTCTTTTCTTATGCCGTACCAGTTTCATAGCGCTATCTACATTTATCTTGTGCACCGCTGTAACAGCCCGCTCGTAATGAGCTGCTTACTAATTATATTTAACTTTACTAAACAATCTTAACCTCATAGAACAACTCTGAAGACTTAATCACACCTGTTTAGCAACATAATTTCCTAAAAGTAAATAAATTTACAATCTACTTATTAATAAATTAGAGATAGATTAATTTACAACTTTCATCACCAAAGTCAACTCCTCCATATGATTCTCTAAAGCAATAACTTCCTTGAAACAACCATTAAGCATCTCTAGACGTTACCTTAATCATGATGATCATAGCCTGCAAAACAATTAACTCTGCCCACACCAGGACAGGTTCAAAGAACAAAGTCTGGGAAAACGAGTACACATTATCTAACCTGAAATACACTAGATAGGTGGCTCAAAATAACTTTAGTTTTTGTTTTTATGTTTTGCATTAAAAAGCAACTTCACTTATTCAAGTTCTTGGAAAATAATTACACGATAAAAACATTCTTAATTCTTTTGAAATTCATTTCACGAAATCCATATCGTTTAAATAATAATTTAGGAAAATAATACGACATAATATTCCTTGAAATAACTTGAGACCTTATTTACTATCTCACATAATATCTAAGTTTACACCCACATCAACATAATTTTTCTCACATTTCTTCCAAAGTTCACAATCACACCAATACTTAGGCTCACAACTTATAAATATTCTAGTCATTCTACTATTCTTAAACATTTTCAATCGTACCTGATTATTAGACAATTATTCATAATACTACGCAAATTGTTTCTCCACACAAAATTTCCAAGGAAAAATTATTCCACGAAGTTAAGTTTATAATGCATAGTATTTCATCAGCAGATTTGAAAGTAATTAATTGCCACAACATTTCCAATCCCTTTAAATATTTGTTTTATAATATTCTCATAACACGATTTCAGCTTAACTTCTCGTTTATGTTCCAAATTGACTTCATAAATTCATTTGGGGAAAGAGAACACAATTAAGGACGGGTTAAAAAACCTCATTCCACTATCTTAGCGGGGGTCGTCACCCTCCTTCACATATATGCTTGCAAGACTTAACCAAGGACATGTCCTCATTCAGAGCGGGACTAAACCCATTAGCAGACCGGGACTAAGCCCTCATATAGACCTGGACTATGCCCTCATATAAACCGGGACTATGCCCTCATATAAACCGGGACTATGCCCGTTAGCAGCAATTGAGCATCATGCTCCATATCGTTTGTCCGTCACTAATGTATGTGAGCACCATGCAACACATACACAGCTTCTTTCCCCTAATTGTGATAAAATATGAGGTGATATTTTACTACGTGTTTATTGGACAACTTACTTGAAGTTCGCTCAAAGACATATTACTCCTCTATCAGCCATAAGTATCGATCTAACCATACTCATCGGTGTCAAACCATCAATTGAGACGCAAACTTAGGCTTTAAGGTTTCTCAAGTCTTCATAAGCCAACATATTTCTTCATCGTGATTGATACTTCTCAAGACTTGTTCTTACACGGCTCCAATCATAGAGTTCTCACTATTCCCAGATTAAACTTCTTATAAAACAATTTGTCTTCCAGTAGTGAAAAATATCAATTAGACTCGTACTATGATTTAGTTCTATTTCCTTAACTAGTATCACTCCTTATCCTTGGTTCTATTCTTAGACCATTGACTCAATAATCGAATGTTAGCAAGTGATACTCATTTAATATTCTCAGGCTGTTAATATATATACTCCCCTCGAATTTGAATCCATTCTTTTATTAAGTGAGCTTAGTGTACCTGAAAAGTATTTTATAAAATAATTAAACAACTCTTTATATTCAAAACAATCTTATTGAATAAGTAAATAACTATTTGTTTCCTTTAAAGTTTTATTAGTATCCAAATACAATAGTTTTAGTTGCTAATTCAAAATCATTTTATCATTACTAGAAAGCATTTTACCATCCTTTATAACAAAATCCTTTTTGTGAAAATTTATTGAAAGAATTATTTTCCTGTAAAGAAAATATCATCGTCTTTTAGGAAATCACGTTCATAACGAATACTATTCAATTACGGTTGTATTTATAAGAAATACCTTTAGTTATTCAAAACTAATTCCATCCCAAAATTCCTAATTTAAATAAAGAAAATATGAGCGGCTTAAGAATTTCAAATTAAATCTAATTCGGAAAACTAAGATATACTCCTTTCCTGGAAATAACTCTTTTAAGGTCAAAAACCTTCCTTGAGAAATAATTACTTTAAGATCGTCTTCAATTATACCTTCATTCGCACTAGCTTTTAGTTTGTACCCCTTATATAAACTAACATTAAAACTTTTATTGGCTTAGAACCTGAGTGCAATTACTTCCACTATTTACAAACCCTACTTATCCCTAAACGTCAAATTCAGATTAACTCTTTTTGAAGGCATTCCTTAACCTTTTAGGCACATTCACATAATTTCACGATTAACGATGATACTAATTTTTTCAAAAACTCAACCTGAACTATTCTCGATGGATTCTATTCCCAGAGCAACATCGTAACTCACTACATACAAGCATTTCCAAATTCAAAACCACTTTATTTCTTTAATTAATAATTCAAATCAATAAACCATTTTATTAAATCACTAAAAATTCACCAAGAATTATACATTCAATTTCAAATCACAATTTAAAATACATTTACATATAATGCATCACATAGCTAATACTTTATCATAATTAAACACAAAATGTAGTTTCAAACATCGAAAATGGTTGGACAATGTGTACCTTGAATTACCGACACATACAAACTCCAAGAGCTACACATTCGATCATCCATCTCTACTTATATTTCACAAATTTATTCTCCTCCTTCATCTTCCCTAAAAATTCACCTCAGCGAACAAAAACACGAATTAATGATTCATTTACTTAAATCAGATCAACTGAGTCAATTCCTATTAGAGATCCCCCTAATCAATCTTTCAGAATTTCATGCTAAGCTACCCGCCGTCTTAATTGAATCCCCTTTTTAAAATCTGGAACCATTTTCGAAAACTTAGTTTAGAATTTATATAGCACACATTCTATCTTAAGAAAATGGATTAGATTCTTGACAGGGGTTATAATTGAAATCATAATCGGAATATTTATTTGTTTTATAAACTTAATTCGGAAAACTCAAATCATATTCCATTTATATCTCTTAATTATATCAAGAAACATTAATTGAATTAATCAAACATATTACCAAAATCAATCTAATTCAATACTCAAAATCATTTCTATATAATCAAATTAATTAATCAATGATAAATTAATTTCCATTAACTATTTCAATCTAATTTAGGCTAAACTAAAATAAACCAAAAAGGGATTGAAGTATACCCTTAAATTTAAATGGAGGAGTAATGGTGGAATGGAATAGATCAACCTCAGGGAATTAACAATTCAATCAACATCAACGTCAACGGCCGCAGCTCCGGCAACCGCCGTGGAGCTCCGATGAGCAAGAAGGAGAGACACGGCATGGGAAGCGGAGGAGAGAAACAACCAAAGAAATATCTAGTTAGGGTTTGAGATTTCCCTAATTCAATCAAATTCAAATCATTTGACAATAAGATTACAGAGATTACCCAATGGAGTGGTGGAACACCGACGGCGGCAACTGAAGGACACCATCGGCGGCGGCACAAAGCAAGGACGAGATGGGAAGCAGCGAAGTAACAGAACGATCAACAACCACAACAACACCAGCATCGAACGGGGGGAAGTGAGGCGAGGGAGTAGTGGCGCGGTGGTACGGTGGGTGGTGTAGCGGAGTTTCGGTGAGGAGAGAGGGAGACACGGGGTGGAGAGAGAGAGAGGCTTGGGTTTCCTTTTCTTTTTCTGGAACTTTCTTTTGGAATTAGAGAGTGGCTTCTGAGGGAACTACTTGAAGGAAATAATGCCCTTGGTCCAAGTATGCATTCTATGATAAGTCTAATAAATGCGGTTCAGTATTAATTAACAAGTTAATAATTCAGTGAGATCAAGTGAGCTGAATGCCTAGCTAGAGGCCGCTTCAGTTCAAGTGGAATTAATGATATTAATCCACAGCTTACTCTTGACTGAACCCGTAGGGTCACACAAATAGTACGTAAACGGATCAAGTATTTAATGACATTAAATACTCCATCTATGAATATTCGGAATCGACGGATCTTGGTTTCAGTGGGAGCTGAGATCGTCACAGGCAAGAAATGAATACTCCGGAAACGATGATATTGCCGGAAACGGAAATATGGATCGTATCGGAAATATAAATATTATCCAAGTCGTAGATGTTGCCGGAAACGGAAACATGGTACGTATCGGAAAATATTATCGGAAATGGAAATATTGCCAGAATCGGAAATATTACCGGAAACGGAAATATTGTCAGAATCGGAAATATTATCGGAATCGGAAAATAATTCCGGAAACGGAAATATTAAATATTTGTTCGAAACGGAAATTAATTCCGGAATCGGAAATGTTAAATATTGTTCGTATCGGAAATGAATTACGGAATCGGAAATTTAATCGGAAGCGTATCGTACGAATAAGCATCGGACGAGGCCTGCCGGACGAGGGCCCAGCACGAAGCCAGGCCATCGCCCAGCAAGCCAAGCGCGCCACACGAACAGCCAAGGCCACGCCAGGCCCAGCGCAAGGCCAGGCCCAGCAGGCCGTGGCAAGCGCGCACAGAGCGCGCAGCGCGCGCAGGTCCCTGCGTGGGCTTGTAGCTCGCGTAGGCCTCGCTGCGTGGGCTGCTGCTCGCACGCACGCGCATGGGCGGCCCATCGTGGCTGCCGTCTGTGTGTGCGTAAGTGTTTGTGTTCATGCACGATTCCTAAAACGTGCAGAGTTCGGTTAATGATTAAATTCCTAATTCTATTTGATAAATTAATTAATTAGAGTTCTTGTAGGATTCTAAGTTTAATTAATTCGTATCCTAATAGGATTCCAATTCTCTTTCCATACCCCTATAAATATGTGGCATGGGTTCATAATTTATAACGAGTTTTAAAAGTATTCAAAGTGAGTTTTTGAGAGAAAAATTCAGTCACACATCTTGCTCAAAAGTGCCGAAAATTCTAGTACCTTAAGGGCGATTCTAGTTGGTCAATCTTAAGGCGGATCCGGACGTGCTGTGGATTATCTACGGAGGGACGACACTTGGAGTCCTAAAGACTTGTTCTTGTTCGGTTCGGGCGCAGCTAGGGAGGGCACGCAACAAAGAGTATGCATCTAAATTATGCTATATGATTATGTGTAAATAATATGTATTCCTGGGTTAATGGTTGTTTCCGCATGATTTATGTAATATCATATGTATCATAACCTAACAGTGGTATCAGAAGCCCTTATTATTTTCATAATCTAATTTGCATGAACATGGTTAAATATTACAAATTTGCAAGAATTAAAAGGGGTGATTAATTTTCGTAATTGTTAATTAATTGCAAATTGCGTTTATTTAATTATACGTACGCAGTTTTTCGGGAGTTTCTTCGTTACTCATCCAAATCGAGTGATTTTTGTGTGAATTCCGCATGTAAAAGGCATTCTAAAATTTTGACAAAAACAGTATTTTTCTGCCGAACCCAGAATTCTCAAATTCGAAGCCTAACTATGACTTTTCGAAGGTTTTAGTTTTTCGAATGCAAAATTTCGTAAATTTAAGATGTTAAATTAAATATTTGCGATTCTTGTTGATAAATCTTGAATTTTTGATTGACCTACTGTATATGTTTAACAAGTTTGAATGCCTATCCTTGTTAATTATGCAATCTAATTTTTAATTATGATTAATTTGTTGAAAATTAGAATAATTTAGAATTAATTTGATTTTCATAATTAATTATAATTTAATTAGAAACCTATGATTAAAAACCACCATAAAAATTGTAAATTTATGATAAATTTTAAATTTTTATGACCTAGACTTGAATCCATGATAATCGGAAATCAATTGAATAATAAATTTTCGATTTTTCGCCCTAAAATTATGAAATTAATATTATTTATTAATTTGTCATTAATTTTAAATATAAATTTTAAATTTTTATGCGATTCGTTCATATAACTTGCACGCACAAAGCAATGGACGCTTCGTGTTACCCTTAAGGGGTGTTGTATAGTGCGGGCATGCGACGACGAGCAAGGGAGCTCGTCGCCCGTGCGGCACGAATGCAATGAGCAAGGGCGTGGTGCAAGAGCACAAGGTAGCAGCCCTGCCTTGTGTCGTGGGCCACGAGCTATGAACAAATGGGCATGGGCGAAAGGCAAGCCAAGACAGTCGCGTGTGGGCAGCAAGCGAGCTGCGCCACAACGCGCACTGCCTCGCTCAAGAGCGCGCAGCCTCGCGCGCAGCGAGCGCAAGCTCGCGTGCCACGAGCGCTGCGCCCAGCGTTGCTCGCGCGCACATCGAGCGATGTCGCGCGCCCAGCGAGCGATGTCGCGCGCACAGCGAGCGATGGCTCGCGCGCACAGCGAGCAAAGGCTCGCGCGCACGGCGAGCGCTGGCGAGCGCGCACTGCGAGCAATGGCTCGCGTGCGATGAGCGCTGGCGCGCGCGCAGCGAGCACCACAGCGTGCGATGGCTTGCGATGGGAGATGCAGCAGCTATGCGACGAGCGCATGAGCTGCGCGCACATGGCCAGCAATGGCTGTGTGCGTGCGGCCCATGGGCGTGCAATGCGTAGGGTGTTTGCGTTACGATTAGATCGTTTTGAATGTTTAATTTGAAAATTTCAGTTCACGTAATTTTAATTAATTTTAAAATTAATAATTTAAATTATTTTCTTGGATTTTAATTTTGGATATTGTAATTATAATAAATTTTATTTATTCTAATTATTTTACTAAAATTAAAATCATGAATTAATTTAAATAACGACTGAAATTAAATTAAACTTTTTGGATTCAATTATAAATTTATATGAGCTTTAAATTTTAATTAAATTTGTATGTTTCCGGTTAGACTAGAAATACATTTTTATGTTTAAAATTAGTAAAGCATATGAATTTATTGGTTTAAGTGGGAGCGCTTTTTAGTCATAAACTCTTGATTAGGTCTACAAATCCTTAAGGTTAAAACAACTTGATTAGAATTAATAAGGACTGAATAATTGGTAGATTATTGGTGCCCTTGATTAATTGCTGCAAATGTTTACGTGATGCATAATGTGTTTTACTAACCAGCTATGTGGGCCATTCATGATAATGAATGGGTGAATGGTATATATTGTATATGTACTGTTTTGCAGGTTATGAAGTGACTAGTATGGCCCAAATAGGATAGAAAATATGGTCTGCGTACCATTAATTTGAATGTAATTGGTCTAAAGTACCAAAGTTATTTTTCAATTCAAATATGGTCTGCGAACCATCAAATAGTTGTAATTAGTTATAACTTATCCTATTTGAAGAAAATGGTGCCTCCCACGGAGATTTTCAAGACGGACTTTGAAGTCAAAGCTTCAAGATGAAGTCGGGCCATACTAGATCACATTTATCTTATGCATGTTTTAAGTTATTTATTGCTTTTAAATATGTCTTAAAATGCATGAGATCAAAAGCTTGATTATGTTGCATGATTAAGGATTTTAGTTCACTTAAAATCTAACCAACATAGTAAGAGCCTTAAGTTCCAAACTTAAAAATTGAGTTATAAGGTGCCATGCCAAAATATACACTTGCTTGGATATCCTTTACATCAATCTAGTAATAGTTTTCGCTCAGCGAGGTGTTACTTATTGGTCCTAAAGGGGCAAGGTACACAAACAATTGTGAGTAGGTTTACCTAATAAGTTCTTAGACGTACCTATCAACCAAGAATAGTTTCTAGACTATTAGCAAAAGGCTTTTGCTTACCTAAGATGTTCTAGGATTAAATCGACAAACTGTGCTTAGTTCTTCAATGATTTTAGGATCTTGGAATCATTTTATTCACACCTGCCGGAACACATAACTTGAATAAAATGCTTAATAAACATTGAATTATGCATGTATGCTAGAATTTAAGTTTATTAAGAGAAACTGTGAATGGTTATTTATTTGTTTATTCTTTTCAATTGTAGTTTTTAATATGGCAAACAACAATTCATTCAACATTCGATCAATTCTCGAAAAAGAGAAGTTGAACGGGAAAAACTTCCTTGACTGGCAAAGGAACTTGCAAATAGTTCTTATGCAGGAAGAAAAGGAGTATGTCCTAGATGAGGCGATGCCCGAAGCTGCAGGCGACGGGGTCACTCAGGCAGCCCTCAATCGTTGGATTGATGCCAACAAGGATGTGAAATGTCTAATGCTCGCCACCATGAGTGCGGATCTGCAGAAAACGTTCATCAACTCAGATGCTTTCACAATCATCAGTGAGTTGAAGAACATGTTCCAAGATCTGGCTCGAGTCGGAAGATTCAAGACTCATAGGCAAATTCTTGAGACCAAGCTTAAGAAAGGCGAGCCCGTAAGTCCACCTGTTCTCAAAATGATTGGACTCATTGAGAATATGAGTCGGCTGGATCAGCAATTTTCTCAGGAAATGGCTATAGACACCATCCTCCATTCTCTTCATAGCGGGTATGATCAGTTCAAACTGAACTACAGTATGAATAGTCTGGATAAAACGCTCACTGAGCTTCACGGTATGCTGAAGACCGCTGAAAAGACGCTCAAAAGTGATAAGCAGGATGTGCTTATGGTGCGTGGGGGCAAGTTCAAGAAATCTGGAAAGAAGAGGAATGCTAAGAAAGGTGGCAACAAGGCCAGCCCAACTAAGCAAACTGGCGCCAAATCTGTAAAGAGGAAGGTCAGTCAACCCACTTCTGAATCTGAATGCTTCTACTGCAAGAAGAAGGGGCATTGGAAGAGAGATTGCTTGAAGCTAAAGGAAGATCAGAAGAACGGAACAGTCGTTCCATCTTCAGGTATTTTCGTTATAGACTGTATACTTGCTAATTCAACTTCTTGGGTATTAGATACAGGTTGTGGCTCACACTTATGTTCCAATCCACAGGGACTAAGAAGAAGTAGAAAGTTAAGCAAGGGTGAAGTCGACCTACGAGTGGGAAATGGAGCACGGATTGCTGCATTAGCTGTAGGAACTTACTATTTGTCGTTGCCCTCCGGGCTAGTTTTGGAACTGGAAGAATGTTTCCATGTTCCAAGTCTTACTAAAAACATCATTTCAGTTTCTTTCTTAGATGCTAAGGGATTTTCCCTTTTAATAAAAGACAATAGTTGTTCGTTTTATTTTAAAGAGATGTTTTATGGATCTGCTAGATTTGTCAATGGACTTTATTTATTAGATCACGACAAACAAGTATATAACATAAATACCAAAAAGGCCAAAAAGGATGATTCAGATCTCACCTATCTGTGGCATTGTCGATTAGGCCATATAAACTTGAAACGCTTAGAAAGACTTCAAAAGGAAGGAATTCTAGAACCATTTGACTTAGAGGATTATGGTAAATGCGAATCATGTTTACTTGGCAAAATGACAAAGCAACCTTTCTCTAAAGTTGGAGAAAGAGCAAATGAACTATTGGGTTTAATCCATACAGATGTATGTGGACCAATGAGTACAAATGCTAGAGGTGGTTTCAGCTACTTTATCACTTTCACTGATGACTTCAGTAGGTATGGTTATGTCTACCTAATGAAGCATAAGTCTGAATCCTTTGACAAATTCAAGGAATTTCAGAGTGAAGTAGAGAATCAATTAGGCAAGAAGATTAAGGCACTGCGGTCTGACAGAGGCGGTGAATATCTGAGCTATGAATTTGATGACCATCTGAAAGAATGTGGAATTCTATCAGAATTGACTCCTCCTGGAACACCACAATGGAATGGTGTGTCGGAACGGAGGAACAGAACCTTGCTAGACATGGTCAGGTCAATGATGGGTCAGGCCGAACTTCCATTAGAATTTTGGGGACATGCACTAAATACAGCTGCACTCACTATAAATAGAGCTCCGTCTAAAGCTGTCGAAAAGACTCCATACGAATTATGGTTGGGAAAGCCTCCAAATGTGTCTTTTCTTAAGATTTGGGGATGTGAAATATACGTCAAACGATTAATTTCAGACAAACTTCATCCAAAATCTGACAAATGTATCCTTGTGGGCTATCCAAAGGAAACAAAGGGGTATTACTTCTACAATACATCTGAGAACAAGGTGTTTGTTGCTCGAGATGGTGTCTTTTTGGAGAAAGATCACATTTCCAAAATGACAAGTGGGGGAAAAGTAGACCTCGAAGAAATTCGAGTCGAACAACAAACTCTAGAGAATGCTCAAGATGACATTCAGGATGAAACTCAGAGATCTTTAGAAGAATCTGCTGAGAATCATGGTCAATCTAGAAATGTTACCCCGCGTTGATCGCAAAGATATAGATCTCAACCGGAAAGGTACTTAGGTACTTTGACGAACGAGAGCTATGACGTTCTATTACTTGAAAGTGATGAACCTGCGACTTACAAACAAGCTATGACGAGCCCTAGCTCCAAGCAATGGCAAGAAGCCATGCAATCTGAATTGGACTCCATGTATGAAAACCAAGTATGGGATTTGGTCGATTTGCCAGATGGCTACCAAGCCATTGGAAGCAAATGGGTTTTCAAACTGAAAAAGGACAAGGATGGGAAACTTGAAGTTTTCAAAGCTAGATTGGTTGCAAAAGGTTACAGGCAAGTCCACGGTGTGGATTACGATGAAACTTTTTCACCAGTTGCAATGCTAAAGTCTATTCGGATAATGTTAGCAATCGCTGCATATTACGATTACGAAATATGGCAGATGGATGTCAAAACTGCTTTCTTAAACGGCGTTTTAACAGAAACTGTGTTTATGACACAGCCTGAAGGTTTTGAGGATCCAAAAAATGCTAAAAAGGTATGCAAGCTAAAGAAATCAATCTACGGATTGAAGCAGGCATCCAGGAGCTGGAATATACGTTTTGATGAAGCAGTCAAGGACTTTGGTTTCATCAAGAACGAAGACGAATCTTGTGTATACAAGAAGGTCAGTGGGAGCAAAATTGCTTTCCTAGTATTATATGTCGACGACATATTACTTATCGGAAATGACATTCCTATGTTGAACTCTGTCAAGATTTGGCTTGGGAAATGTTTTTCGATGAAGGATCTAGGAGAAGCACAGTACATATTGGGCATCAAGATTTACAGAGATAGATCTAAAAGGATGATTGGACTTAGTCAAAGCACTTATATCAATAAGGTGCTTGATAGGTTCAAGATGGCGGACTCCAAGCGAGGCTACCTACCCATGTCTCATGGAATGACTCTAAGCAAGACTCAGTGCCCAAAAACACTTGATGAGCGTAGACGAATGAATGGGATTCCATATGCATCATTAATTGGTTCAATAATGTATGCTATGATATGTACACGCCCGGATGTTGCGTACGCACTCAGTGCTACGAGCAGATACCAGTCAGACCCAGGAGAGGCGCATTGGACTGCTGCCAAGAACATTCTGAAGTACCTGAAAAGGCACAAAGATGACTTCCTGGTCTATGGTGGAGATGATGAATTAATTGTTAAAGGCTATACGGACGCAAGTTTCCAAACCGACAAAGATGATTTCAGATCACAGTCTGGGTTTGTCTTCTGCCTCAACGGAGGAGCAGTAAGCTGGAAAAGTGCTAAGCAAAGCACCATTGCGGATTCTACAACTGAAGCGGAGTACATTGCTGCACATGAAGCAGCAAAGGAAGCTATATGGCTAAGGAAGTTCATAGGTTAACTTGGTGTAGTCCCCTCCATTAAAGGACCAATAGCCCTGTATTGTGACAATAACGGAGCTATTGCACAGGCAAAAGAGCCTAGACACCACCAGAGAGTCAAGCATGTACTTCGTAGATTTCACCTTCTACGAGAGTTCGTTGAAAGAAAAGAAGTCGAGATAAGAAAGATTGGAACTGATGACAACATATCAGATCCATTAACTAAACCTCTGCCGCAAGCGAAGCACAACTCGCACACTCAGCTATGGGAATCAAGCATATTGGAGAATGGCTTTGATGTCTCTATTTAATGTTTTAAAGTTTTAGAGTTTAAATCTTTGTAAAACATTATTGGTTAATCATTCACAATAAATGAAAAGGATTCATTTTTCCATTTAATTTGTGGTTTATTAAATGATGAGTCCCTTCAATTTGACGATATATTCAAGATAGACTGTCAGGACCAGTCCTGTGACTAAGAAATGTCTATCAAGTGAACTTGAATGTCAAAGGTTGAAAATGGTCCCTAATCGGAGTTTTCTATAAAATTGGACTCATAGAAAACGTTAGACGATTAGAATGCAAGATGACTAGTAGTTCTGTTTCTTGAACTATGTGGACATGGCAATGTCATAATCATTTGCATAGATACTTACTTTGGGAAGATTAGTATCGGACAAGACCTATGAAACTTTACTGTAGGAGATGAAAATCTGTCATAAGTAAATTTCATTAAATTATTAGACACTAAATCCTCAATACCTGAGTGATTTGAGATTACTTGTTTGAGAACTGGTTGCTTTGACGTTGACCAACCGTCGCACCGTAAAAGGAGGCTATAAAGGCAACGCTCAGGTAATCACCTATCAAACGAAGTCTAATCTCAAGATCGCAAGATTGGGATTGTCCTCCCATAAATCGGGATGAGATGCTTAAAAGTTGTACAAGGCCACTCGAAGAGCTAGAAACTGTGAAATGCATGGCCGTGCTCGGATGAATCATAGGCTATGATTATCTGTTTATTTGATCAGTTGAACTCTGAAACCGAGGAACACCTCTGGACATAATAAGGATGACAACTCTTACCTTATGTTCAAGAGCAAGCATCGAGCGACAAAGGAATTAGGAAATGCACACTTGTCCCTAAGGACAAGTGGGAGACTGAAGGAAATAATGCCCTTGGTCCAAGTATGCATTCTATGATAAGTCTAATAAATGCGGTTCAGTATTAGTTAACAAGTTAATAATTCAGTGAGATCAAGTGAGCTGAATGCCTAGCTAGAGGCCGCTTCAGTTCAAGTGGAATTAATGATATTAATCCACAGCTTACTCTTGACTGAACCCGTAGGGTCACACAAATAGTACGTAAACGGATCAAGTATTTAATGGCATTAAATACTCCATCTATGAATATTCGGAATCGACGGATCTTGGTTTCAGTGGGAGCTGAGATCGTCACAGGCAAGAAATGAATACTCCGGAAACGATGATATTGCCGGAAACGGAAATATGGATCGTATCGGAAATATAAATATTATCCAAGTCGTAGATGTTGCCGGAAACGGAAACATGGTACGTATCGGAAAATATTATCGGAAATGGAAATATTGCCAGAATCGGAAATATTGCCGGAAACGGAAATATTGTCAGAATCGGAAATATTATCGGAATCGGAAAATAATTCCGGAAACGGAAATATTAAATATTTGTTCGAAACGGAAATTAATTCCGGAATCGGAAATGTTAAATATTGTTCGTATCGGAAATGAATTACGGAATCGGAAATTTAATCGGAAGCGTATCGTACGAATAAGCATCGGACGAGGCCT
Source organism: Spinacia oleracea (assembly GCF_020520425.1). Taxonomy (NCBI): domain Eukaryota; kingdom Viridiplantae; phylum Streptophyta; class Magnoliopsida; order Caryophyllales; family Amaranthaceae; genus Spinacia; species Spinacia oleracea. The sequence continues at coordinate 134,835,539 of NC_079489.1, forward strand.
GCCGGACGAGGGCCCAGCACGAAGCCAGGCCATCGCCCAGCAAGCCAAGCGCGCCACACAAACAGCCAAGGCCACGCCAGGCCCAGCGCAAGGCCAGGCCCAGCAGGCCGTGGCAAGCGCGCACAGCGCGCGCAGCGCGCGCAGGTGCTTGCGTGGGCTTGTAGCTCGCGTAGGCCTCGCTGCGTGGGCTGCTGCTCGCACGCACGCTCATGGGCGGCCCATCGTGGCTGCCGTGTGTGTGTGCGTAAGTGTTTGTGTTCATGCACGATTCCTAAAACGTGCAGAGTTCGGTTAATGATTAAATTCCTAATTCTATTTGATAAATTAATTAATTAGAGTTCTTGTAGGATTCTAAGTTTAATTAATTCGTATCCTAATAGGATTCCAATTCTCTTTCCATACCCCTATAAATATGTGGCCTGGGTTCACAATTTATAACGAGTTTTAAAAGTATTCAAAGTGAGTTTTTGAGAGAAAAATTCAGTCACACATCTTGCTCAAAAGTGCCGAAAATTCTAGTACCTTAAGGGCGATTCTAGTTGGTCAATCTTAAGGCGGATCCGGACGTGCTGTGGACTATCTACGGAGGGACGACACTTGGAGTCCTAAAGACTTGTTCTTGTTCGGTTCGGGCGCAGCTAGGGAGGGCACGCAACAAAGAGTATGCATCTAAATTATGCTATATGATTATGTGTAAATAATATGTATTCCTGGGTTAATGGTTGTTTCCGCATGATTTATGTAATATCATATGTATCATAACCTAACACTACTCACCAAGGAGTAATGGGCCATTTGACAAGAGAATGAGGAGTTTGCACTCTATTACACGACACATGGCTCTATTAATCAACAAAACAAAAATCAGATTTCCAAGCTTAAGTTATAATTAACTTTAGTTTAACAAAAATATTTGTTAAAATAATTTATAATTTTTTAAATGAGAATTTAAAATAATTAAGCGTTCTTGCTATTTAAAAAAAAAACCGTATTAACTCTTAATTTCATAATAGATCCTTGAGTTAAACATATTATTTTCTAAACTCCAGCTCATTGTAATGATTCGAGAAGTAATGTTTAATTTAGAAAAAAAAAGAAAAAAGAAACTTAACTCGATCATCGAAATCGCACAAGAAATGTTTTTAAGAGAGATTTAGAGAATAATTATACTTAACAACATATTAAGAGCTGCTTAAAATATGGGCTATTACACTATTCCCCACTTCAAATAAGTTTCGTCCACGAAACTGCAAAACCTTATGTCGTTTGTATAAGCATTTTGAAATCGTGTCTTGAAATCATAGTGTAGCATACAAACCGAGATAACTCAATCTCTACGTAAAAAAAAGGAAGAAAATGAATTGATACTGAAAACCTTAGGGTTACCATTCACATAAAGCTTAATTTTCTGGAGTTAGTTGGGAGTCCAACGAGGGTTTCGAATCTGAGCAACAACAAATCAAGAATCAACTTTTCTTAACTGAATTCAAGTGTACAGGGGTAAGATAGAATGAGAATGAAATAACATACAGCCTTAGTTAAGAGAGAGTGAATGAAATCTAGAATTTTCTTGGAGGAGAGAGTTGATAGATAATGCTTTCGAGTTATTATGGAGACGTAGAATTTCTACTAAAATTTGTAACGAATATTTAGTTAGACATCCTTAAAACTTGACTATTACTTAAAAAATTTCTTCAAACAAGTTTCATTTTCAAAATTTTAGATAAACAAAAATCTTAAGAACATTTAAAATGATAGATTCACACGTCAAGAAACGCTATAACCATATACAACTTCATATATATATATACCCAACCTTTCATCACGAGATCCTTAACTTTTAGGCTCCAACTATCTATTCTTAATTCTAATTCTAAAGTTTTCAAACAAGCAATCAAGAAATACTGAAGAAATCTTAAATCCTCAACTAATAATTTCAAATGTGTAACTCTAGTTAAACTCACATCTCCAATTTACTTCCTCGATAAACCCTACCATAAGGTTAGATAAACTATAATTGATCCTTTAACATACGTTTCAAGCTTTACAACTTATATCCTTGCATTACCTTCCAAATAGACATTTTACGAGCCCAAAATCATCATTTTTAGTCCAAGACAATACTTAATGACATTATAGCAGAAATCCTGACGTCCCTATTTAATACTTTGAAGACCTTAATAATGATGAAGCAAACATCATATTAAACTAGGATTAATCCTTTAGAATCTCAAGCATAATTCACTTGTTGCTCCAATACTCATACAATATAATTTTAATCCAAGTGGAAACACAATCTCCTTGATCGAACGCTTGATTCATGATTTCCAATACTTAATTGTAATTATAATTTAACACCCCAAAAGAAATCATATCGATCTCCCCTAAAACTTTTAATAAACATATTCTTAACTCAAATGTCGTGATTTGATGATCACAAGGAACCTAAAATCTAACCTTGGCTATGATACCACCTATAACAGCCCGCTCGTAACGAGCTGCTTACTAATTATATTTAACTTTACTAAACAATCTTAACCTCATAGAACAACTCTGAAGACTTAATCACACCTGTTTAGAAACATAATTTCCTAAAAGTAAACAAATTTACAATCTACTTAATAATAACTTAGAGATAGATTAATTTACAACTTTCATCACCAAAGTCAACTCCTTCATATGATTCTCTAAAGCAATAACTTCCTTGAAACAACCATTAAGCATCCCTAGACATTACCTTAATCATGATCATCATAGCCTGCAAAACAATTAACTCCGCCCCCACAAGGACAGGTTCAAAGAACAAAGTCACGGAAAACGACTAGATAGGTGGCTCAAAATAACTTTAGTTTTTGTTTTTATGTTTTGCATTAAAAAGCAACTTCACTTATTCAAATTCTTGGAAAATAATTACATGATAAAAACATTCTTAATTCTTTTGAAATCCATTTCACAAAATCCTTATCGTTTTAAAAAATATTTAGGAAAATAATACGACATAGTATTCCTTGCGATAACTTGCGACCTTATTTACTATCTCACATAATATCTAAGTTTACACCCACATCAACATAATTTTTCTCACATTGCTTCCAAAGTTCACAATCACACCAATACTTAGGCTCACAACTTATAAATCATCTAGTCATTCTACTATTCTTAAACATTTTCAATCGTACCTGATTATTAGACAATTATTCATAATACTACGCACATTGTTTCTCCACACAAAATTTCCAAGCAACAAATTATTCCACGAAGTTAAGTTTATAATGCACAGTATTTCATCACCAAATTTGAAAGTAATTGCCACAATGTTTCCAATCCATTTAAATATTTGTTTTATAATATTCTCATAACACGATTTCAGTTTAACTTCTCGTTTTTGTTCCAAAATGACTTCATAAATTCATTTGGGGAAAGAGAACACGGATAGGGACGGGTTGCAAAAACCTCATTCCACTATCTTAGCGGGGGTCGTCACCCTCCTTCACATATATGCTTGCAAGACTTAACCAAGGATATGTCCTCATACAGAGCGGGACTAAACCCATTAGCAGACCGGGACTAATCCCTCATATAGACCGGGACTATGCCCTCATATAAACCGGGACTATGCCCTCATACAAACCGGGACTATGCCCGTTAGCAGCAATTGAGCATCATGCTCCATATCGTTTGTCCGTCACTAATGTATGTGAGCACCATGCAACACATACACAGCTTCTTTCCACTAATTGTGATAAAATATGAGGTGATATTTTACTACGTGTTTATTGGACAACTTACTTGAAGTTCGCTCAAAGACATATTACTCCTCTATCAGCCATAAGTATCGATCTAACCATACTCATCGGTCTCAAACCATCAATTGAGACGCAAAGTTAGGCTTTAAGGTTTCTCAAGTCTTCATAAGCCAACATATTTCTTCAACGTGATTGATACTTCTCAAGACTTGTTCTTACACGGCTCCAATCATAGAGTTCTCACTATTCCCAGATTAAACTTCTTAGAAAACAATTTGTCTTCCAGTAGTGAAAAATATCAATTAGACTCGTACTATGATTTAGTTCTATTTCCTTAACTAGTATCACTCCTTATCCTTGGTTCTATTCTTAGACCATTGACTCAATAATCGAATGTTAGCAAGTGATACTCATTTAATATTCTCAGGCTGTTAATATATATACTCCCCTCGAATTTGAATCCATTCTTTTATTAAGTGAGCTTAGTGTACCTGAAAAGTATTTTATAAAATAATTAAACAACTCTTTATATTAAAAACAATCTTATTGAATAAGTAAATAACTATTTGTTTCCTTTAAAGTTTTATTAGTATCCAAATACAATAGTTTTAGTTGCTAATTCAAAATCATTTTATCATTACTAGAAAGCATTTTACCATCCTTTATAACAAAATCCTTTTCGTGAAAATTTATTGAAAGAATTATTTTCCTGTAAAGAAAATATCATCGTCTTTTAGGAAATCACGTTCATAACGAATACTATTCAATTACGGTTGTATTTATAAGAAATACCTTTAGTTATTCAAAACTAATTCCATCCCAAAATTCCTAATTTAAATAAAGAAAATATGAGCGGCTTAAGAATTTCAAATTAAATCTAATTCGGAAAACTAAGATATACTCCTTTCCTGGAAATAACTCTTTTAAGGTCAAAAACCTTCCTTGAGAAATAATTACTTTAAGATCGTCTTCAATTATACCTTCATTCGCACTAGCTTTTAGTTTGTACCCCTTATGTAAACTAACATTAAAACTTTTATTGGCTTAGAACCTGAGTGCAATTACTTCCACTATTTACAAACCCTACTTATCCCTAAACGTCAAATTCAGATTAACTCTTTTTGAAGGCATTCCTTAAACTTTTAGGCACATTCACATAATTTCACGATCAACCATGATACTAATTTTTTCAAAAACTCAACCTGAACTATTCTCGATGGATTCTATTCCCAGAGCAACATCGTAACTCACTACATACAAGCATTTCCAAATTCAAAACCACTTTATTTCTTTAATTAATAATTCAAATCAATAAACCATTTTATTAAATCACTAAAAATTCACCAAGAATTATACATTCAATTTCAAATCACAATTTAAAATACATTTACATATAATGCATCACATAGCTAATACTTTATCATAATTAAACACAAAATATAGTTTCAAACATCGAAAATGGTTGGACAATGTGTACCTTGAATTACCGACACATACAAACTCCAAGAGCTACGTACACATTCGATCATCCATCTCTACTTATATTTCACAAATTTATTCTCCTTCTTCATCTTCCCTAAAAATTCACCTCAGCGAACAAAGACACGAATTAATGATTCATTTACTTAAATCAGATCAACTGAGTCAATTCCTATTAGAGATCCCCCTAATCAATCTTTCAGAATTTCATGCTAAGCTACCCGCCGTCTTAATTGAATCCCCTTTTTAAAATCTGGAACCATTTTCGAAAACTTAGTTTAGAATTTATATAGCACACATTCTATCTTAAGAAAATGGATTAGATTCTTGACAGGGGTTATAATTGAAATCATAATCGAAATATTTATTTGTTTTATAAACTTAATTCGGAAAACTCAAATCATATTCCATTTATATCTCTTAATTATATCAAGAAACATTAATTGAATTAATCAAACATATTACCAAAATCAATCTAATTCAATACTCAAAATCATTTCTATATAATCAAATTAATTAATCAATGATAAATTAATTTCCATTAACTATTTCAATCTAATTTGGGCTAAACTAAAATAAACCAAAAAGGGATTGAAGTATACCCTTAAATTTAAATGGAGGAGTAATGGTGGAATGGAATAGATCAACTTCAGGGAATTAACAATTCAATCAACATCAACGTCAACGGCCGCAGCTCCGGCAACCGCCGTGGAGCTCCGATGAGCAAGAAGGAGAGACACGGCATGGGAAGCGGAGGAGAGAAACAATCAAAGAAATATCTAGTTAGGGTTTGAGATTTCCCTAATTCAATCAAATTCAAATCATTTGACAATAAGATTACAGAGATTACCCAATGGAGTGGTGGAACACCGACGGCGGCAACTGAAGGACACCATCGGCGGCGGCACAAAGCAAGGACGAGATGGGAAGCAGCGAAGTAACAGAACGATCAACAACCACAACAACACCAGCATCGAACGGGGGGAAGTGAGGCGAGGGAGTAGTGGCGCGGTGGTACGGTGGGTGGTGCAGCGGAGTTTCGGTGAGGAGAGAGGGAGACACGGGGTGGAGAGAGAGAGAGGCTTGGGTTTCCTTTTCTTTTTCTGGAACTTTCTTTTGGAATTAGAGAGTGGCTTCTGAGGGAACTACTCACCAAGGAGTAATGGGCCATTTGACAAGAGAATGAGGAGTTTGCACTCTATTACACGACACATGGCTCTCTTAATCAACAAAACAAAAATCAGATTTCCAAGCTTAAGTTATAATTAACTTTAGTTTAACAAAAATAATTGTTAAAATAATTTATAATTTTTTAATTGAGAATTTAAAATATCAGTTAAAGTAAAGCATTCTTGCTATTTTAAAAAAACCCGTATTAACTCTTAATTTCATAATAGATCCTTGAGTTAAACATATTATTTTCTAAACTCCAGCTCATTGTAATGATTCGAGAAGTAATGTTTAATTTAGAAAAAAAAAAGAAAAAAGAAACTTAACTCGATCATCGAAATCACACAAGAAATGTTTTTAAGAGAGATTTAGAGAATAATTATACTTAACAACATATTAAGAGCTGCTTAAAATATGGGCTATTACACTATTCCCCACTTCAAATAAGTTTCGTCCACGAAACTGCAAAACCTTATGTCGTTTGTATAAGCATTTTGAAATCGTGTCTTGAAATCATAGTGTAGCATACAAACCGAGATAACTCAATCTCTACGTAAAAAAAAAGGAAGAAAATGAATTGATACTGAAAACCTTGGGGTTACCATTCACATAAAGCTTAATTTTCTGGAGTTAGTTGGGAGTCCAACGAGGGTTTCGAATCTGAGCAACAACAAATCAAGAATCAACTTTTCTTAACTGAATTCAAGTGTACAGGGGTAAGATAGAATGACAATGAAATAACATACAGCCTTAGTTAAGAGAGAGTGAATGAAATCTAGAATTTTCTTGGAGGAGAGAGTTGATAGATAATGCTTTCGAGTTATTATGGAGACGTAGAATTTCTACTAAAATTTGTAACGAATATTTAGTTAGACATCCTTAAAACTTGACTATTACTTAAAAAATTTCTTTAAACAAGTTTCATTTTCAAAATTTTAGATAAACAAAAATCTTAAGAACATTTAAAATGATAGATTCACACGTCAAGAAACGCTATAACCTATATATATATATATATATATATATATATATATATATATATATATATGTATATATGTATATATATATATATATGTATATATGTATATATATATATATATATATATACCGAACCTTTCATCACGAGATCCTTAACTTTTAGGCTCCAACTATCTATTCTTAATTCTAATTCTAAAGTTTTCAAACAAGCAATCAAGAAATACTGAAGAAATCTTAAATCCTCAACTAATAATTTCAAATGTGTAACTCTAGTTAAACTCACATATCCAATTTACTTCCTCGACAAACCCTACCATTAGGTTAGATAAACTATAATTGATCCTTTAACATACGTTTCAAGCTTTACAACTTATATCCTTGCATTACCTTCCAAATAGACATTTTACGAGCCCAAAATCATCATTTTTAGTCCAAGATAATACTTAATGACATTATAGCAGAAATCCTGACGTCCCTATTTAATACTTTGAAGACCTTAATAATGATGAAGCAAACATCATATTAAACTAGGATTAATCCTTTAGAATCTCAAGCATAATTCACTTGTTGCTCCAATACTCATACAATATAATTTTAATCCAAGTGGAAACACAATCTCCTTGATCGAACGCTTGATTCATGATTTCCAATACTTAATTGTAATTATAATTTAACACCCCAAAAAAAATCATATCTCCCCTAAAACTTTTAATAAACATATTCTTAACTCAAATGTCGTGATTTGATGATCACAAGGAACCTAAAATCCAACCTTGGCTATGATACCACCTATAACAGCCCGCTCGTAACGAGCTGCTTACTAATTATATTTAACTTTACTAAACAATCTTAACCTCATAGAACAACTCTGAAGACTTAATCACACCTGTTTAGAAACATAATTTCCTAAAAGTAAACAAATTTACAATCTACTTAATAATAACTTAGAGATAGATTAATTTACAACTTTCATCACCAAAGTCAACTCCTCCATATGATTCTCTAAAGCAATAACTTCCTTGAAACAACCATTAAGCATCCCTAGACGTTACCTTAATCATGATCATCATAGCCTGCAAAACAATTAACTCCGCCCCCACAAGGACAGGTTCAAAGAACAAAGTCAGGGAAAACGACTAGATAGGTGGCTCAAAATAACTTTAGTTTTTGTTTTTATGTTTTGCATTAAAAAGCAACTTCACTTATTCAAATTCTTGGAAAATAATTACATGATAAAAACATTCTTAATTCTTTTGAAATCCATTTCACGAAATCCTTATCGTTTTAAAAAATATTTAGGAAAATAATACGACATAGTATTCCTTGCGATAACTTGCGACCTTATTTACTATCTCACATAATATCTAAGTTTACACCCACATCAACATAATTTTTCTCACATTGCTTCCAAAGTTCACAATCACACCAATACTTAGGCTCACAACTTATAAATCATCTAGTCATTCTACTATTCTTAAACATTTTCAATCGTACCTGATTATTAGACAATTATTCATAATACTACGCACATTGTTTCTCCACACAAAATTTCCAAGCAACAAATTATTCCACGAAGTTAAGTTTATAATGCACAGTATTTCATCACCAAATTTGAAAGTAATTGCCACAATGTTTCCAATCCATTTAAATATTTGTTTTATAATATTCTCATAACACGATTTCAGCTTAACTTCTCGTTTTTGTTCCAAAATGACTTCAAAAATTCATTTGGGGAAAGAGAACACGGATAGGGACGGGTTGCAAAAACCTCATTCCACTATCTTAGCGGGGGTCGTCACCCTCCTTCACATATATGCTTGCAAGACTTAACCAAGGACATGTCCTCATACAGAGCGGGACTAAACCCATTAGCAGACCGGGACTAATCCCTCATATAGACCGGGACTATGCCCTCATATAAACCGGGACTATGCCCTCATACAAACCGGGACTATGCCCGTTAGCAGCAATTGAGCATCATGCTCCATATCATTTGTCCGTCACTAATGTATGTGAGCACCATACAACACATACACAGCTTCTTTCCCCTAATTGTGATAACATATGTGGTGATATTTTACTACGTATTTATTGGACAACTTACTTGAAGTTCGCTCAAAGACATATTACTCCTCTATCAGCCATAAGTATCGATCTAACCATATCCATTGGTCTCAAACCATCAATTTAGACGCTAACTTAGGCTTTAAGGTTTCTCAAGTCTTCATAAGCCAACATAGTTCTTCATCGTGATTGATCCTTCTCAAGACTTGTTCTCACACGGCTCCAATCATAGTGTTCTCACTATTCCCAGATTAAACTTCTTAGAAAATAATTTGTCTTTCAGTAGTGAAAAATATCAATTAGACTGGTACTATGATTTAGTTCTATTTCCTTAACTAGTATCACTCTTTATCCTTGGTTCTATTCTTAGACCATTGACTCAATAATCGAATGTTAGGAAGTGATACTCATTTAATATTCTAAGGCTGTTAATATATATACTCCCCTCGAATTTGAATCCATTCTTTTATTAAGTGAGCTTAGTGTGCCTGAAAAGTATTTTATAAAATAATTAAACAACTCTTTATATTAAAAACAAACTTATTGAATAAGTAAATAGCCATTAGTTTCCTTTAAAATTTTATTAATTTCCAAATACAATAGTTTTAGTTGCTAATTCAAAATCATTTTATCATTACTAGAAAGCATTTTATCATCTTTTATAACAAAATCCTTTTAGTGAAAATTTATTGAAAGAATTATTTTCCTGTAAAGAAAATATCGTCTTTTAAGAAAACACGTTCATAACGAATACTATTCAATTACGGTTGTATTTATAAGAGATACATTTAGTTATTCAAAACTAATTCCACCCCAAAATTCCTAATTTAAATAAAGAAAATATCAGCAGCTTAAGAATTTCAAATTAAATCTAATTCGGAAAACTAAGATATACTCCTTTCCTAGAAATAACTCTTTTAAGGTACCTTCCTTGAGAAATAATTACTTTAAGATCGTCTTCAATTGTACCTTCATTCGCACTAGCTTTTAGTTTGTACCCCTTATATAAACTAACATTAAAAAATTTATTGGCTTAGAACTTGAGTGCAATTACTTCCACTATTTACAAACCCTACTAATCCCTAAACGTCAAATTCGGATCAACTCTTTTTGAAGGAATTCCTTAACCTTTTAGGCACATTCACATAATTTCACGATTAACCATGATACTAATTTCTTCACAAACTCAAACTGAACTATTCTCGATGGATTCTATTCCCAGAGCAACATCGTAACTCACTACATACAAGCATTTCCAAATTCAAAACCACTTTATTTCTTTAATTAAGAATTCAAATCAATAAACCATTTTATTCAAATCAATTATACATTCAATTTCAAATCACAATTCAAAATACATTTACATATAATGCATCACATAGCTAATACTTTATCATATTTAAACATAAAATGTAGTTTCAAACATCGAAAATGGTTGGACAATGTGTACTTTCAGAATAGAGATCCCCCTAATAAATCTTTCAGAATTTTATGCTAAGCTACCCGCCGTCTTAATTGAATCCCCTTTTTAAAATCTAGAACCATTTTCGAAAACTTTGTTTAGAATTTATAATCGGAATATTTATTTGTTTTGTAAACTTAATTCGGAAAACTCAAATCATATTCCATTTATATCTCTTAATTTTATCAAGAAACATTAATTGAATTAATCAAATATATTACCAAAATCAATCTAATTCAATACTCAAAATCATTTCTATATAATCAAATTAATTAATCAATGACAAATTAATTTCCAATAACTATTTTAATCTAATTTGGGCTAAACTAAAATAAACCAAAAAGGGATTGAAGTGTACCCTTAAATTTAAATGGAGGAGTAATGGTGGAATGGAAGATATCACCGTCAGGGAATTAACAATTCAATCAACATCAACGACAACGGCCGCAGCTCCGGCAGCTGTCGTGGAGCTCCGACGAGTAAGGAGGAGAGACACGGCAGGGGAAGCGGAGGAGAGAGACAATCAAAGAAATAGCTAGTTAGGGTTTGAGATTTCCCCAATTCGATCAAATTCAAATCATTTGACAATAAGATTAGAGAGATTACCCAATGGAGTGGTGGAACACCGACGGCGGCAACTGAAGGACACCATCGGTGGCGGCACAAAGCAAGGACGAGATGGGAAGCAGCAAAGTAACAGAACGATCAACAACCACAATAACACCATCTTCGAACGGGGGGTAAGTGAGGCGAGGAAGTAGTGGCGCGGTGGTACGGTGGGTGGTGCAGCGGATTTTCGGTGAGGAGAGAGGGAGACACGGGGTGGAGAAAGAGAGAGAGAGAGAGAGAGAGGCTTGGGTTTCCTTTTATTTTTCTGGAACTAGAGAGTGGCCTCTTAGGGAACTACTCACCAAGGAGTAATGGGCCATTTGACAGGAGAATGAGGAGTTTGCACTCTATTACACGACACATGGCTCTATTAATCAACAAAACAAAAATTAGATTTCCAAGCTTAAGTTATAAGTAACTTTAGTTTAAAAAAAATATTTGTTAAAATAATATATAAATTGTTTACTTGAGAATTTAAAATATCAGTTAAAGTAAAGCATTCTTGCTTTTTTTAAAAAAAAAAAACGTATTTACTCTTAATTTCATAATAGATCCTTGAGTTTAAACATATTATTTTCTGAACTCCAGCTCATTGTAATAATTCGAGAAGTAATGTTTAATTTAGAAAGAAAAAGAAAAAATAAACTTAACTCGATCATCGAAATCGCACAAGAAATATTTTTAAGAGAGATTTAGAGAATAATTATACTTAACAACATATTAAGTGCTGCTTAAAATATGGGCTATTACAACCGCCACTGCTGGATCAATGTCGGGCATCTCTTCCACTATGAAGGAGAATATTTCTTTGTATTCCCTCAGCAGCTGTACCAATTCGGCCGTCATGGGGTCATCAGGGGGAATTCCAATTGGAATGGTTCGAGACGGTTCCTCGAGATTTAGGACTATGTCATAATGTGCTCCCACCGGCTCGGGTCGTCTGTCCGCACTATGAACCGTGGCAATCTCCTTGGTTATTCGTTCTTTTTTCTAGGGATTCATCTGCTCACTCTTCTTAGGAGACGTCCCCCAGGCTGCAGGATCTAATATAGATAGGTAGCAGTCCCTGGCCAGTTTTTGGTTTCCATATATGGCTCCAATGTCTCCATTGATTCCCACGAATTTAATCAACAATAAATGAGGGACAATCACTTCTTTCAAATCGTTGAGTGTAATACCTCGTATTTTTATAATATTTGTAAATATATTTTATTATATTTATAAAGCATTTTACAATTTTTGGAATTTATTTCGCATTTAAATATTATTTAAATGTATTTTAATTAATTAGAACATTTATTATTTTAATTAATTACCAAACGAATTTAATTTTCGAGTCGGGAAATTTAATGGGTCGCAAGAAATTTTAAAAGGTTTGGGTTTTAAATGAAAAGTCCAATTCGTTTTATTAAACGAGCCCAATCAAAAGAATTTAATTCAAGTCCTAATCTAGCCCAATCATTTAATTCCCTAAGCCCAATTCAAATTTTCTAAGCATAGCCCATTGAAAATAGGGAGCCTATAAATAGGACTCCCCTCATTAAATGATCCCCCTTTAATTTCATAAACCCTCGTTTTTCTTTCTTGCACCTCACTCCTCTCCTCTCTTTGTCCGGCTCACCCACGACCGCCCAGCACTCGGCGTGCTCGTGCCGTGTGCCCCGCTCGTCACCCACACTCTCACTCGCCCACCCTCTTCTCGCAGCCCGCCCAGCCAGCACGCATCGCTGCTGGTGCCGTGCTGTTGTGTTGTTGTTGCTGCGTGCACAGCGCACACCCCTGCCCTCGTCTCCCTTGCTGCGCGCACAGCGCCCTCGCCCCTTGCATGCCTTGTCCCGCGCGCCAACGCTGCTGCCTCTCGACCCCTGCCGCGCGCACACACTGAGTGTGTGTGTGTGTGTTGTTTTTTTTCGTTGTTCAATATTTTTCGCCCAATCACATTAATTCGTGGTTGTTCCGTGCTATAGGCGGGATCGGTATAATTCTTTTTTTCCTTACCTATTCTATTTAAATTCCGAATTTTAAATTATAATATTATTATTGTTTTGAATAATTAAAATGCTGGGAATCGGTTGTGAACACCGTGCTTTGAGGATTTACGTGTTGCGATTCATTAGGCTTGTTTTAATTATTAAAGTATGAATTTTCATATTCGTTTATTTAATAAAGGATTGATTTTTATGATGATTAATTGGTTTTATTGGAATTTTAAAGTTAGGGTTTTAACCTAGACCTAATGAGTCAATTGATTAGCATAATTAGGTGATGATTTTAATTATGATAATCAATTATATTTTCAGATTTGCATAAAGGCTTAAAGTGTTGATTTTTATTGATTTTAAAGGCGGAAAATGTATGTTTTCGTACTAGGGATTGGTTTTGCAAATTGAGACGATTATATTATTGAAAAACGATTGAATTCTAAAGTTGAAATGAGGTTTTAGATTTTATAAAGTTGCTGGAAATTTAATGAACATGGAAATAATTTAAGTTTCATTATTTTGATGATAGGAGGTGATTTCTAAGTGAGTGCTCGTTATTGCAAAGTGGCCCCTACGCTTAGGTATTCAAGGTACGTACAAGTCTTGGGCGACCACACCATTTGTCAAAGAGAATTACATGATTGTCGTTGATGTGAATTATATTATGTGGAATCATGTTTATTTTAGTGAACGATCATGTGAATTATGATGTTGGATTTATTGGATTAATTGTTGAACAAGCATGTTGATATTATTATGAGTATGGATTTCATGGTCAATCATGTTGTTCAATATTTATGCATGTATGGTTTGTTTCACATGCAAGGGATGAATTACTTATTGTTATGCTATTGTACGGGATGTCTATCATACTTTTGAGCCAATTATTCGTACCCCGTTGTACTATTTATTCTACCACATGTGAAGGGTTAGCTCACGTAAGCCACCGCACATGAAGGGTTCAGTTGGGAATAATTTGTATGAAATGAATTAGGATTTGTCGTGCAAGGGCACAACCCTAATATGAATGGGCATGATGTGGAATCTCACTTTGGTGGGGAGGAACATGGAATTAATTTCACAAGTGTCTTGCTTTGTTGATCACAAGTCCTAAAGCATTAAAATAAGATTGTTTTGGTTGTTGTTTATTAATTGTACGTGTATATGTTGTTGAGTCTTGAGTTCGCCTTTTAATAAAATATTAATAAACGTAAAGTGCAACCAGAACAAGCTTCAAAACTCTTGGAACGTATATACCTTGAGTATGAACAATGGGGGGAGACTTGCCTGATAGCTTGATCTCCTACTAATGATACAAGACGTTGTTTCATTTATATTATGCGCAGGAATTCCGTCGGTATGGCCCGATACTCGGTATGGCCCGAATTTATTATTTATTATTTGGTGTATGGTTGGCTCCCATCACTTTTTCCTTTATGGAATATTCTTTTGGCCCGTTCGAAGCTTATTCTAATTAAATTGTGAGTCAAGAGTCGAGGTAAGAGTCGAGTCTTGTATTCATGATTTGTTTGTTAATTATTAAATGGCTTTTGCATGTTGATTAGAACTTAGTGAGTGATGCATGTTTATATTTTTGATTCACTCTATTCTTGTAAGTACTCAGCTTTTGCTGAGTACGTGCTTTGTGTTTTTGGTCATGGCCTTTGCCTTAATGACCCTATGATGATCTATCATTTGCACTTGCATTCATGGGGAGTAGAATAATATAGTAGGTTGGTAGATCGAAATCATGTGGCTTGGGATGATTGAGAGAGTTGCATGCTTTCATATTTTGAACTATTTATTTATACTTTAATTATGTTTGAAATCGTTGAACTTTGTATACTTTGGTTTTTGGGCCGTCATGGTTTCAATTTGTAGGAGGCCTCGATATTTTATTAATTATGTTTTTAAAGGATAGTTGACATTAAATGCCGCTGCGTAATTCTGGTACTAGCCTTAACCGTTATCACGGTGGCGGTAATACTTTAGTAATTCCTTTATTTTAAGTTGGAAAATGGTTTTATTAAAGCAAGGAATTATTAGGGTGTTACAAAGTGGTATTCAGGAGCTTAAGGCTACTTTATAGTAAGTAATACTACAAAGTGGTATACTAAAGCTTAGTTTCATTCCTTCTTTGTAGTAAGCAATACTACAAAGTGGTAATCGGAGACTAATGCGGAACTTTAGGATTTTTAAATATTATTTTCTTAAAGTCAAAACGTATTATTTTGAGTACTCAATATTTTAAAGGTCAAATATCAATTATTTTGGGTCGTTTGACATAAGTTGAAAAGTTTAGATTATTATTTAAAATACTTAAATTTTTCGAAATTACTTTATTTATTCGGAATTTCCGAATTAAATTCGAATATATATATATATATTCGAATTTAATTCGGAAATTCCGAATAAATAAAGTAATTTCGGAAAATTTAAGTATATATATATATATATATATATATATATATATATATATATTTTCGGATTTCTTTTAATTTGTCCGAATTATTTATTTACTTATTTATCTAATTGATTTCCGAATTTTCGGATTAAAAAAAATAAATAAATTGGATTTCCTTAATTAATTATCCGAAATTAATTGCTTAATTAATCATTAATTCTTATTAATTTTCGATTTTAATTTTAATAATTTCAACTAAGTTAGGAGTTATTTCTTAATTATTTTCGATAATTAATATTATTTTCAAGTGAGAAATGAGTAGATTAAGAAGGGCATATTAGTTTAAGTATGCATATTATGTGACAATGTGATTTATTAATTGCCATGTATGTGTTCTAATCATGTTTTATCTTACTTTATGTGATTAGTTGCATCATAATTCATGTTGAGCATATACTTGTGCATTGAAATTGTATGGCTCCACGAACTACTTATTGTATCCTTTTTGGGTTGGAATTTCTATGGGAACGCGTTAGTAAGACTTTCTAGTTGTGAATTTTCAGGAATTAAGGATGCTACCTTCTAAGTTCACCAGTCTAGGATACTTAGAGAAGATGGATAACGAGACTCCTCACAAGTATGTCCAGAAGATCGTGTTTTCTTGCAACTATCTTGCTTCGACCAAGGAGATGCCCCACCTTAGGCACATAGATATGATGGCTAGTATGGTTATTCATTGTTTGCCCCATAAGAACCCTTACATAAACCTCAAGAACAAGTTCAGTGACATGCATTTTAATGATGGTACCCCTAATTGGTACAAATATGGGACTGGAGATGGTAGGTGGAAGTATGATACTGAAGTTCTTACTACTATCTTAGAGGTTGCGGAGAATAGCTATGAGGATGGGAAGTACTCTGCGGGTCTAGGTATGGGCTATGGAGGAATAGAAAGTGATGGTGAGGATGGCATGATTCATGATGAGCAAGCTAGTGATGTTGAGGAGGACGATGATGATGATGATGTAGTAGAGATTGAGAATCCTAATCCTGTAGTTCCTGAACCAACAATTGAGATATCTAGTGGATCTGAGGATGAGCATGAAGAGAATAATGTGGTTGATAGTGAGCCATAGCAGGATGATGAGGCTATGGATGAAGACTCTGATCTGGAAGAAGACTTGGATGATCCTAATAATCAAGACTTTACTCCAGAGCAATACAAGGAAAGAAATGATCGTCGTGATGACGTTAGTCTTTAGAGAAATGTAATCCTTAGTTATTTATTTTTCGTTGAATAATAAAGTGGCAAAGCTACTACTTATGGTTGTTAGTTCTATCATAGTTGGAGAATAAATGTTATGTCATTGGTGGATGTAAGACCAATTCATTGAAGCATTAATAAAAGCATAAGATTTCTTTTTCATTACCTCTTAAGTTCAATTTTCAATTCTAAGTTTCGTGGGTATCACAAAGGGATTAATTGTTATTTCTTCAATGAAATTTTATGTTCAAGGTGGTCAAGTAGCAACCATCTCAATTACATGCATCGAATAGTGGGGTGAGAAGGCCCAAAAGTGGCGCCAACTTTCCCCTAGGGCACGTGTAACTGTGTTCTTGTTGTGAGTGGGTTCGTTGTCAAACTAGTGCCTTAGTAATGTCATGTCCAACCAATATTAAAGTTAGCCTTTTATTTTATTCAGGAGAAGGGATATGGCTAACCAAGATATTTTTGAAGTGGTTAGACAACTAGCTGAGGTAATTCGAGACCTAGCTCAAACTAGAGCCAACCTAGTGCATGATCCGGTGGGGGAAATATTTAAGAAAATAGCTCAAAGCAAGCCTCCACTTTATAGCGGAGATATTGAACCAAGTGTGCTTGAAAACTGGTTGAGAGAGTTTGATAAGCTTATTGTAGCTGTGAATTGCCCCGAAAACCTTAGGGTGAACAGTGCTATGTTCAGGGGAATTTTAAGAAGAACAAAGGGAATGGGAACTTCCAGTTTAGAGCTAACAATGGTGGAAATCGCAACAACCAAGGTGGTGGAAATCAGTCTGGAAGGAATGGAGTAAGGACCTACGACTGTAGGCGCTGTAGCATGAATCACCCTGGAAAGGATTGTGACGGAAACCTAGTGACTTGTAGATTCTAGTAGAAGTTAGGCCATAGGGAGTATGAATGCTATTCTAAGAATGGGAAGCCTAACCAAGGTAACCACCAGAGCAATAATCGGAGTAATCAGAACCGAAATGGGGGAATGGAGGTGGAAACCAAAGGAACTACCAAGGTGGTAACACTGGAAATAGCAATGGAAATCACCATGAACCAAATCTGAACCATCCAATCAAAGATTCAAGCGGCGCAGGATCGCCAAAAGAGTTATGCAGACTTGAAACGTAGGGATGAAGAGTTCAACATAGGTGATAAGGTGTTGCTCAAAGTGTCACCAATGAAAGGTGTCATGAGATTTGGAAAGAAAAGGAAGTTAAGCCCTAAGTACATAGGCCCATATGAAATCTTAGAAAGAATTGGAAAGGTAGCTTATAGACTAGCCTTGCTTATGGACTTGCATAGAAAGCATAATATGTTCCACATATCTCAGTTAAGGAAATATATCCCGGATAAGTCGCATGTGTTGCAACCGGAGACCATAGAATTAGACCAAAGTTTAACCTTTGAGGAAAGAACTGTCAAAATCCTTGATAGTAAAGTGCGTAGTACACGTACTAAAGATGTGAAAATTGTCAAAGTATTGTGGTCTAATCAAGAATCTGAGGAAGCAACTTGGGAAGCGGAGGACGAAATGAGAAAGAAATATCCCGAGCTTTTTCCCGAGGTTAGTTGAGTTACGGGGTCGTAACTCGTGTCTTTTAAGGGGGGTAGAGTGCGGTAGAATTTCGCGCTTTTTACCTTGCTTTCCCCTATTTTATGCTCAATTTAGTGCTTTCTATTGAATTTGCACTTATTATTGTCATGTTTAATCATGTAAAGAGTACATCAACTTAAATTTTTGCAAGTGAACGCATTGAAGTCTCATAAAGTCTCAAGTTTTGAGTTTGAATTTTGATTTCCGAACCCAAGTTTCGGGACAAAACTTCTTTTAAGGAGGGTAGACTGTAATACCTCGTATTTTTATAATATTTATAAATATTTTTTATTATATTTATAAAGCATTTTACGATTTTTGGAATTTATTTCGCATTTAAATATTATTTAAATGTATTTTAATTAATTAGAAAATTTATTATTTTAATTAATTACGAAACGAATTTAATTTTTGAGTCGGGAAATTTAATGGGTCGCAAGTAATTTTAAAAGGTTTGGGTTTTAAATGAAAAGTCCAATTCGTTTTATTGAACGAGCCCAATCAAAAAGAATTTAATTCAAGTCTTAAGCTAGCCCAATCGTTTAATTCCCTAAGCCCAATTCTAATTTTCTAAGCCTAGCCCATTGAAAATAGGGAGCCTATAAATAGGACTCCCCTTATTTAATGATCCCCCTTTAATTTCATAAACCCTCTTTTTGCTTTCTTGCATCTCACTCCTCTCCTCACTTTGTCCGGCTCACCCACGACCGCCCAGCACTCGGCGTGCTCGTGCCGTGTGCACCGCTCGTCGCCCACACTCTCACTCGCCCACCCTGTTCTCGCAGCCCGCCCAGCCAGCACACATCGCTGCTGGTGCCGTGCTGTTGTGTTGTTGTTGTTGCACGCACAGCGCACACCCCTGCCCTCATCTCCCTTACTGCGCGCACAACGCCCTCGCCCCTTGCCTGCCTTGTCCCGCGCGCCAGCGCTGCTGCCCCTCGACCCCTGCCGCGCGCACACACTGAGTGTGTGTGTGTGTGTTGTTTTTGTTCATTGTTCAATCTTTTTCGCCCAATCACATTAATTCGTGGTTGTTCCGTGCTATAGGCCGGATTGGTATAATTCTCTTCTTCCTTACCTATTCTATTTAAATTCCGTATTTTAAATTATAATATTATTATTGTTTTGAATGATTAAATTGCTGGGAATCGGTTGTGAACATCGTGCTTTGAGGATTTACGTGTTGTGATTCATTAGGCTTGTTTTTATTATTAAAGTATGAATTTTTAGATTCGTTTATTTAATAAAGGATTTATTTTTATGATGATTAATTGGTTTTATTGGAATTTCAAAGTTAGGGTTTTAACCTAGACCTAATGAGTCAATTGATTAGCATAATTAGGTGATGATTTTAATTATGATAATCAATTATATTTTCAGATTTGAATAAAGGCTTAAAGTGTTGATTTTTATTGATTTTAAAGGCGGAAAAAGTATGTTTTCGTACTAGGAATTGGTTTTGCAAATTGAGACGGATATATTATTGAAAAACGATTGAATTCTAAAGTTTAAATGAGGTTTTAGATTTTATAAAGTTGCTGGAAATTTAATGAACATATAAATAATTTAAGTTTCATTATTTTGATGATAGGAGGTGATTTATAAGTGAGTGCTCGTTATTGCAAAGTGGCCCCTACGCTTAGGTATTCAAGGTACGTACAAGTCTAGGGCGACCACACCATTTGTCAAAGAGAATTACATGATTGTTGTTGATGTGAATTATATTATGCGGAATCATGTTTATTTTGGTGAACGATCATGTGAATTATGATGTTGGATTTATTGGATTAATTGTTGAACAAGCATGTTGAGATTATTATGAGTATGGATTTCATGGTCAACCATGGTGTTCAATATTTATGCATGTATGGTGTTAGGTTATGATACATATGAACAACATAAATAATGCGGAAAAACCTTAATGCCAGGAATCATATTAATTGCACATAATCATATAATTAGTCTAGGATGCATACACTTTGTAGCGTGCCCGCCCTAGCTGCGCCCGAACCGAACAACAACAAGTCTTTAGGACTCCAAGCGTCGTCCCTCCGTAGAAAGTCCACAGCACGTCCGAATCCGCCTTAAGATTGGCCAACTAGAATCGCCCTTAAGGTACTACTTATTTTCGGCTAAATGGGCAAGAGTTATGGCTGATTTTTCTGCTTAAAAATCCTAGCTTTGAATACTTGAAATCTTGTATATAAATTTGTGACCCTAGGCACATATTTATAGATTATGGAAAAGGTTAGAATCCTATTAGAATACCAATTAGTTTATTTAGAATCCCTTTAGGACTCTATTAAATAAATCCTATCTACTAGGATTAGGATTTAATCATAGAACGAATTCCAATAGCTTTAGGATTCGTATCGCACACAACCACACACGAGCATGAGCACCGCACAGCCCGCGCAAGCCTCGCGGCCCACGCGAGCTGCACAGCTCGCAGCCCACATAGCTCGCGCGCGCGCCATGCCTTGCTGGGCCTGGCCTTGCGCTGGGCCTGGCGAGGCTTTGGCGTGTGTATTGGGCGCTTGGCTTGCTGGGCGCGGGCCTGGCTTCGTGCTGGGCCTTCGTCTAGCAAGTCTCGTCCGATGCTAATTCGTACGATGCGCTTCCGATTAAATTCCCGATTCCGGAATTTATTTTCGATACGAACAATATTTAACATATCCGATTCCGGAATTAATTTCCGTTTCGAACAAATATTTAATATTTCCGTTTCCGGAATTATTTTCTGATTCCGATAATATTTCTGATTCTGACAATATTTCCGTTTCCGGCAATATTTCCGGTTCCGGCAATATTTCCATTTCCGATAATATTTTCCGATACGTACCATGTTTCCGTTTCCGCCAACATCTACGACTTGGATGATATTTATATTTCCGATACGATCCATATATCCGTTTCCGGCAATATCATCGTTTCCGGAGTATTCATTTACTTGCCTTTGACAATCTTAGCTCCCACTGAAACCAAGATCCGTCGATTTCGAATGTCCATAGATAGAGTATTTAATGCCATTAAATACTTGATCCGTTTACGTACTATTTGTGTGACCCTACGGGTTCAGTCAAGAGTAAGTTGTGGATTAATATCATTAATTCCACTTCAACTGAAGCGGCCTCTAGCTAGGCATTCAGCTCACTTGATCTCACTGAATTATTAACTTGTTAATTAATACTGAACCGCATTTATTAGACTTAATATTAATTGCATACTTGGACCAAGGGCATTATTTCCTTCAGTCTCCCACTTGTCCTTAGGGACAAGTGTGCATTTCCTAATTCCTTTGTCGCTCGATGCTTGCTCTTGAACATAAGGTAAGAGTTGTCATCCTTATTTTCTCCAGAGGTGTTTCTCGGTTTCAGAGTTCAACTGATCAAAGAAAACATATAATCATAGCCTATGATTCATCTGAGCACGGCCATGCATTTTACAGTTTCTAGCTCTCCGAGTGGCCTTGTACAACTTTCAGCATCTCATCCCGATTTATAAGAGGACAATCCCAATCTTGTGATCTTGGGATTTGACTTCGTTTGATAGGTGATTACCTGAGCGTTGCCTTTATAGCCTCCTTTTACGGTGCGACGGTTGACAATGTCAAAGTAAGCAGTTCTCAAACAAGTAATCTCAAATCACTCAGGTATTGAGGATTAGTGTCTAATAATTTTAATGAAATTTACTTATGACATATTTTCATCTCTTACAGTAAAGTTTCATAGGTCTGTCCGATACTAGTCTTCCCAAAGTAAGTATCTATGCAAATGATTATGACATTGCCATGTCCACATAGTTCAAGAAATAGAACTACTTGTCATCTTGCATTTTCAACTTTTGACATTCAAGTTCACTTGATGGACATTTCTTAGTCACAGGACTGGTCCTGGCAGTCTATCTTGAATATTTTGTCAAATTGAAGGGACTCATCATTTACTAAACCACAAATTAAATGGAAAAATGAATTCTATTCATTTATTGTGAACGATTAACCAATAATGTTTTACAAAGTATTCAACTCTAAAACTTTAAAACATTAAACAAGGACATCAAAGCCATTCTCCAATATGCTTGATTCCCATAGCTGCAGTGTGCGAGTTGTGCTTCGCCTGCGGCAATGGTTTAGTCAACGGAACTGAGATGTTATCATCAGTTCGAATCTTGCTTATCTCGACTTCTTTTCTTTCAACGAACTCTCGTAGAAGGTGAAATCTACGAAGTACATGCTTGACTCTTTGGTGGTGTCTAGGCTCCTTTGCCTGTGCAATAGCTCTGTTATTATCACAATATAGGGCTATTGGTCCTTTAATGGAGGGGACTACACGAAGTTCACCTATGAACTTCCTTAGCCATATAGCTTCCTTTGCTGCTTCATGTGCAGCAATGTACTCCGCTTCAGTTGTAGAATCCGCAATGGTGCTTTGCTTAGCACTTTTCCAGCTTACTGCACCTCCGTTGAGTCAGAAGACAAACCCAGACTGTGATCTAAAATCATCTTTGTCGGTTTGGAAACTTGCGTCCGTATAGCCTTTAACAATTAATTCATCATCTCCACCATAGACCAGGAAATCATCTTTGTGCCTTTTCAGGTACTTCAGAATATTCTTGGCAGCAGTCAAATGTGCCTCTCCTGGGGCTGACTGGTATCTGCTCGTAGCACTGAGTGCATACGCAACATCCGGGCGTGTACATATCATAGCATACATTATTGAACCAATCAATGATGCGTATGGAATCCCACTCATTCGTCTACGCTCATCAAGTGTTTTTGGGCACTGAGTCTTGCTTAGAGTCATTCCATGAGACATGGGTAGGTAGCCTCGCTTGGAGTCTGCCATCTTGAACCTTTCATGGACCTTATTCATATAAGTGCTCTGACTAAGTCCAATCATCTTTTTAGATCTATCTCTGTAGATCTTGATGCCCAATATGTATAGTGCGTCTCCTAGATCCTTCATCGAAAAACATTTCCCAAGCCAAATCTTGAAAGAGTTCAACATAGGAATGTCATTTCCGATAAGTAATATGTCGTCGACATATAATACTAGAAAAGCTATTTTGCTCCCACTGACCTTCTTGTATACACAAGATTCGTCTAAGTTTTTGATGAAACCAAAGTCACTGACTGCTTCATCAAAACGTATATTCCAGCTCCTTGATGCCTGCTTCAATCCGTAGATTGATTTCTTAGGCTTGCATACCTTTTTAGCATTCTTTGGATCCTCAAAACCATCAGGCTGTGTCATAAACACAGTTTCTGTTAAAACGCCATTTAAGAAAGCGGTTTTGACATCCATCTTTCATATTTCGTAATCGTAATATGCAGCGATTGCTAACATTATCCGAATAGACTTCAGCATTGCAACTGGTGAAAAGGTTTCATCGTAATCCACACCGTGGACTTGCTTGTATCCTTTTGCAACCAATCTAGCTTTGAAAACATCAAGTTTCCCATCCTTGTCCTTTTTCAGTTTGAAAACCCATTTGCTTCCTATGGCTTGGTAGCCATCGGGCAAATAGACCAAATCCCAAACTTGGTTTTCTGACATGGAGTCTAATTCAGATTGCATGGCTTCTTGCCATTGCTTGGAGCTAGGGCTCGTCATAGCTTGTTTGTAAGTCGCAGGTTCATCACTTTCAAGTAATAGAACGTCATAGCTCTCGTTTGTCAAAATACCTAAGTACCTTTTCGGTTGAGATCTATATCTCTGCGATCTACACGGGGTTACATTTCTAGATGGTCCATGGTTCTCACCAGATACTTCTAAAGATCTCTGAGTTTCATCCTGAATGTCATCTTGAGCATTCTCTAGATTTTGTTGTTCGACTCGAATTTCTTTGAGGTCTACTTTTCTCCCACTTGTCATTTTGGAAATGTGATCCTTTTCCAAAAAGATACCATCTCGAGCAACAAACACCTTGTTCTCAGATGTATTGTAGAAGTAATACCCCTTTGTTTCATTTGGATAGCCCACAAGGATACATTTGTCAGATTTTGGATGAAGTTTGTCTGAAATTAATCGTTTTACGTATACTTCACATCCCCAAATCTTAAGAAAAGACACATTTGGAGGCTTTCCAAACCATAACTCATATGGAGTCTTTTCAACAGCTTTAGACGGAGCTCTATTTATAGTGAGTGTAACTGTATTTAGTGCATGTTCCCAAAATTCTATTGGAAGTTCGGCATGACCCATCATTGATCTAACCATGTCTAGCAAGGTTCTGTTCCTCCGTTCCGACACACCGTTCCATTGTGGTGTTCCAGGAGGAGTCAATTCTGATAGAATTCCACATTCTTTCAGATGGTCATCAAATTCATAGCTCAGATATTCACCGCCTCTATCAGACCGCAGTGCCTTAATCTTCTTGCCTAATTGATTCTCTACTTCACTCTGAAATTCCTTGAATTTGTCAAAGGATTCAGACTTATGCTTCATTAGGTAGACATAACCATATCTACTGAAGTCATCAGTGAAAGTGATAAAGTAGCTGAAACCACCTCTAGCATTTGTACTCATTGGTCCACAAATTAAATGGAAAAATGAATCCTTTTCATTTATTGTGAATGATTAACCAATAATGTTTTACAAAGTATTCAACTCTAAAACTTTAAAACATTAAACAAGGACATCAAAGCCATTCTCCAATATGCTTGATTCCCATAGCTGCAGTGTGCGAGTTGTGCTTCGCCTGCGGCAATGGTTTAGTCAACGGAACTGAGATGTTATCATCAGTTCGAATCTTGCTTATCTCGACTTCTTTTCTTTCAACGAACTCTCGTAGAAGGTGAAATCTACGAAGTACATGCTTGACTCTTTGGTGGTGTCTAGGCTCCTTTGCCTGTGCAATAGCTCTGTTATTATCACAATATAGGGCTATTGGTCCTTTAATGGAGGGGACTACACGAAGTTCACCTATGAACTTCCTTAGCCATATAGCTCCCTTTGCTGCTTCATGTGCAGCAATGTACTCCGCTTCAGTTGTAGAATCCGCAATGGTGCTTTGCTTAGCACTTTTCCAGCTTACTGCACCTCCGTTGAGGCAGAAGAAAAACCCAGACTGTGATCTGAAATCATCTTTGTCGGTTTGGAAACTTGCGTCCGTATAGCCTTTAACAATTAATTCATCATCTCCACCATAGACCAGGAAATCATCTTTGTGCCTTTTCAGGTACTTCAGAATATTCTTGGCAGCAGTCCAATGTGCCTCTCCTGGGGCTGACTGGTATCTGCTCGTAGCACTGAGTGCATACGCAACATCCGGGCGTGTACATATCATAGCATACATTATTGAACCAATCAATGATGCGTATGGAATCCCACTCATTCGTCTACGCTCATCAAGTGTTTTTGGGCACTGAGTCTTGCTTAGAGTCATTCCATGAGACATGGGTAGGTAGCCTCGCTTGGAGTCTGCCATCTTGAACCTTTCATGGACCTTATTCATATAAGTGCTCTGACTAAGTCCAATCATCTTTTTAGATCTATCTCTGTAGATCTTGATGCCCAATATGTACAGTGCGTCTCCTAGATCCTTCATCGAAAAACATTTCCCAAGCCAAATCTTGAAAGAGTTCAACATAGGAATGTCATTTCCGATAAGTAATATGTTGTCGACATATAATACTAGAAAAGCTATTTTGCTCCCACTGACCTTCTTGTATACACAAGATTCGTCTAAGTTTTTGATGAAACCAAAGTCACTGACTGCTTCATCAAAACGTATATTCCAGCTCCTTGATGCCTGCTTCAATCCGTAGATTGATTTCTTAGGCTTGCATATCTTTTTAGCATTCTTTGGATCCTCAAAACCATCAGGCTGTGTCATAAACACAGTTTCTGTTAAAACGCCATTTAAGAAAGCGGTTTTGACATCCATCTTTCATATTTCGTAATCGTAATATGCAGCGATTGCTAACATTATCCGAATAGACTTCAGCATTGCAACTGGTGAAAAGGTTTCATCGTAATCCACACCGTGGACTTGCTTGTATCCTTTTGCAACCAATCTAGCTTTGAAAACATCAAGTTTCCCATCCTTGTCCTTTTTCAGTTTGAAAACCCATTTGCTTCCTATGGCTTGGTAGCCATCGGGCAAATAGACCAAAT
The DNA here is from genome assembly GCF_020520425.1 of Spinacia oleracea. NCBI lineage: Eukaryota > Viridiplantae > Streptophyta > Magnoliopsida > Caryophyllales > Amaranthaceae > Spinacia > Spinacia oleracea. The sequence goes on from NC_079489.1 coordinate 134,862,417, forward strand.
CCCAAACTTGGTTTTCTGACATGGAGTCTAATTCAGATTGCATGGCTTCTTGCCATTGCTTGGAGCTAGGGCTCGTCATAGCTTGTTTGTAAGTCGCAGGTTCATCACTTTCAAGTAATAGAACGTCATAGCTCTCGTTTGTCAAAATACCTAAGTACCTTTTCGGTTGAGATCTATATCTCTGCGATCTACACGGGGTTACATTTCTAGATGGTCCATGGTTCTCACCAGATACTTCTAAAGATCTCTGAGTTTCATCCTGAATGTCATCTTGAGCATTCTCTAGATTTTGTTGTTCGACTCGAATTTCTTTGAGGTCTACTTTTCTCCCACTTGTCATTTTGGAAATGTGATCCTTTTCCAAAAAGATACCATCTCGAGCAACAAACACCTTGTTCTCAGATGTATTGTAGAAGTAATACCCCTTTGTTTCCTTTGGATAGCCCACAAGGATACATTTGTCAGATTTTGGATGAAGTTTGTCTGAAATTAATCGTTTTACGTATAATTCACATCCCCAAATCTTAAGAAAAGACACATTTGGAGGCTTTCCAAACCATAACTCATATGGAGTCTTTTCAACAGCTTTAGACGGAGCTCTATTTATAGTGAGTGTAACTGTATTTAGTGCATGTTCCCAAAATTCTATTGGAAGTTCGGCATGACCCATCATTGATCTAACCATGTCTAGCAAGGTTCTGTTCCTCCGTTCCGACACACCGTTCCATTGTGGTGTTCCAGGAGGAGTCAATTCTGATAGAATTCCACATTCTTTCAGATGGTCATCAAATTCATAGCTCAGATATTCACCGCCTCTATCAGACCGCAGTGCCTTAATCTTCTTGCCTAATTGATTCTCTACTTCACTCTGAAATTCCTTGAATTTGTCAAAGGATTCAGACTTATGCTTCATTAGGTAGACATAACCATATCTACTGAAGTCATCAGTGAAAGTGATAAAGTAGCTGAAACCACCTCTAGCATTTGTACTCATTGGTCCACATACATCTGTATGGATTAAACCCAATAGTTCAGTTGCTCTTTCTCCAACTTTAGAGAAAGGTTGCTTTGTCATTTTACCAAGTAAACATGATTCGCACTTACCATAATCCTCTAAGTCAAATGGTTCTAGAATTCCTTCCTTTTGAAGTCTTTCTACGCGTTTCAAGTGAATATGGCCTAATCGACAATGCCACAGATAGGTGAGATCCGAATCATCTTTTTGGCCTTTTTGGCCTTTTTGGTATTTATGTTATAAACTTGTTTGTCGTGATCTAATAAATAAAGTCCATTGACTAATCTAGCAGATCCATAAAACATCCAAGCAAGAAACAGAAATGATGTTTTTAGTAAGACTTGGAACATTGAAACACTCTTCCAGTTCCAAAACTAGCCCAGATGGCAACGACAAATAATAAGTTCCTACAGCTAATGAAGCAATCCTTGCTCCATTTCCCACTCGTAGGTCGACTTCACCCTTGCTTAACCTTCTACTTCTTCTTAGTCCCTGTGGATTGGGTCATAAGTGTGAGCCACAACCTGTATCTAATACCCAAGAAGTTGAATTAGCAAGTATACAGTCTATAACGAAAATACCTGAAGATGGAACAACTGTTCCGTTCTTCTGATCTTCCTTTAGCTTCAAGCAATCTCTCTTCCAATGCCCCTTCTTCTTGCAGTAGAAGCATTCGGATTCAGAAGTGGGTTGACTGACCTTCCTCTTTTCAGACTTGGCGCCAGTTTGCTTAGTCAGGCTGGCCTTCTTGCCATCTTTCTTAGCATTCCTCTTCTTACCAGATTTCTTGAACTTGCCCCCACGCACCATAAGCGCATCTTGCTTATCACTTTTGAGCGTATTTTCAGCGGTCTTCAGCATATCGTGAAGCTCAGTGAGCGTTTTGTCCAGACTATTCATACTGTACTTCAACTTGAACTGATCATACCCGCTATGAAGAGAATGGAGGATGGTGTCTACATCCATTTATTGAGAGAATTGCTAATCCAGCCAACTCATATTCTCAATGAGTCCAATCATTTTGAGAACATGTGGACTTACGGGCTCGCTTTTCTTAAGCTTGGTCTCAAGAATTTGCCTATCAGTCTCGAATCTTTCGACCCGAGCCAGATCTTGGAACATGTTCTTTAACTCACTGATGATCGTAAAAGCATCTGAGTTGATGAATGTTTTCTTTACATCTGCACTCATTGTTGCAAGCATTAGACATTTCACATCCTTGTTGGCATCAATCCAACGATTGAGGGCTGCCTGAGTGACCCCGTCGCCCGCGGCTTCGGGCATCGCCTCGTCCAGGACATACTCGTTTTCTTCCTGCATAAGAACTATTTCCAAGTTCCTTTTCCAGTCAAGGAAGTTTTTCCCGTTCAACTTCTCCTTTTCGAGAATTGATCGGATGTTGAATGAATTGTTGTTTGCCATAGTTAAAACTACAATTGAAAAAGAATAAACAAATAAATAATCATTCACAGTTTCTCTTAATAAACTTAAATTTTAGCATGCATGCATAATTTAATGGTCATTAAGCATTTTATTCAAGTTATGTGTTCCGGCAGGTGTGAATAAAATGATTCCAAGACCCTAAAACCATTGAAGAATTAAGCACATTATGTATTTAGACTCAATTCTAAAATCTTTTAGGTAAGCAAAAGCCTTTTTCTAATAGTCTAGAAACTACTCTTGGTTAATAGGTACGTCTAAGAACTTATTAGGTAAACCTATCAATTTTTCCACGACATAAAAGGACTCCTTACTTATATCGTTGAGTTTCACCAAAACTAACATGTACTCACAATTATTTGTGTACCTTACCCCTTTAGGATCAATAAGTAACACCTCGCTGAGCGTAAAACTATTACTAGATTGATGTAAAGGTTATCCAGTTAAGTGTTATTTTGGCATGACACCTTTTAACTCAATTTTTAATGTTTGGAACTTAAGGCTCTTACTATGTTGGTTAGATTTTAAGTGAACTAAAATCCTTAATTATGCAACATAATCAAGCCATAATCTCATGCATAATTAACACATATTTAAAGTAATAAATAACTTAAAGCATGTATAAGATAAATGTGATCTAGTATGGCCTAACATCATCTTGAAGCTTCAACTTCAAAGTCCGTCTTGAAAATGGATTGGAAACTCCGTCTTGAATTTCACCATGGGAGGCGCCATTTTCTTCAAATAGGATAAGCTATAATTAAACTAATTACAACTATTTGATGGTACGCAGACCATATTTGAATTGAAAAACAAACTCTGGTGCATTAGACCAATTACATTCAAATTAATGGTACGCAGACCATATTTTCTATCCTATTTGGGCCATACTAGTCACTTCATAACCTGCAAAACGGTACATATATAATATATACCATTCACCCATTCATTATCATGAATGGCCCACATAGTTGGTTAGTAAAACACATTGTTATGCATCACATAAATATTTGCAGCAATTAATCAAGGGAACCAATAATCTACCAATTATCCAGTCCTTATTAATTCTAATCAAGTTGTTTTAACGTTAAAGGATTTGTAGACCAAATCAAGAGTACTCTAGTTTATGACTAAAAATGCTCCCACTTAAACCAATAACTTTATATGCTTTACTAATTTTAAACATAAAAATGTATTTCTAGTCTAACCGGAAACATACAAGTTTAATTAAAATTTAAAGCTCATATAAAATTATTATCGAATCCATGTATTTAATTTATTTTCAGTTGAATTAAATGAACTTAAATTAATTCAAGGTTTTTAATTTTAGAAAAATAATTAGTATAAATTAAAATTTATAATAAGTATAATATTCAAACTTAAAATCCGAGAAAACAATTTAAATTGTTAATTTTAAAATTAATTAAAATTATTTCCGAACTGAAAATCTAAAATTAAAAAAAAAACATATCAATTGTCGCAAGACGAGGCACTTGGGCTTGCGCCCAAGCCCCATCGAGCTACGAGGCCCCATGCCCCGTGCCATTGATCGTTGCACACGGCTTGAACAGCCACACCGCACACACAGGCATATGCCACGCACACACGCAGCCATGCTGGTTACGCTGCGCGCAGCCTTGTGCTGTGTCGTGGCTGCCTACCTCTCGGCGGGCCTGGTGCGTCGTGTCGTAGCACATCGCTGCCCACACGCATCTTGCTCGTCGCATGTGCTTGCCCATTGCCCTCGCCCATCTCCCAGCATGCATGCCTTGGCTTCGAGCCTTGCGTGCCGCCTAGCTTGTTGCTCGCTGCATTCGTACCGCACGGGCGACGAGCTCCCTTGCTTGTCGTCGCGTGCCCGCACTATACAACACCCCTTAAGGGTAAAACGTAGCTTCCATTGCTTTGGGCGTGCAACATTTATGAGCGTATTTCATAAAAAATTAAAATTTTTATTTCAAAATTAATGACAAATTAATAAATCATATTAATTTCATAACTTTAGTGCGAAAAATCAAAAATTTATTAATCAATTAATTTCCGATTAACTTGGATTCAAATCTAGGTCATAAAAATTTAAAATTTATCATAAATTAACAATTTTTATGGTGGTTTTTAATCATTGATACCTAATTGTGAGGGGGTCGAAAAAGCGCGAGGCTAATGCGTGACCTTGTCCCTCGTGGGTGTGACGATTCTTTTTATTCAATCAAGTGTAATTGGATCACCTGTGAGTATACACCTAATTGACTAGTAATATAGGAGTCGCCATTCAGTTTTTAACGACAATGAGAAAAACTGACAAAACCCGGTTATCGTGACATAAAGGGAGTGCAATTATGTTTGACCACGACGGCCGTAGGTTCCCTTGTGATCCCTGGTGTGGGGATCTCTCAATATACACCCGCAAGGTAGAGATTGAGGGTTCAGGGGACTGTAACTACCGAGAGGAGTACTTCGCTCGTCGATAACTCTAGAGGCAGGATATCCTTACTAGCTCAGCATAAATAATTGAAGGGACATGCGTTAACTATTAAACTAATCCGAGTTGATTTTAGCAATATGCAACATATAATACTAATTCGGTCGTGATTATCTGATTTAAATAGCATTAAGGGACCTAGCATGATAATCCGATTTCCCAAAAATATTATATTTGTTAGGCGTGATAGAACAATCAGATTAGGTTAGTTTAACAGTTCATAAAAAGGGCGAGGAAAGCAGTTAAATCATCGAAAAGGGACACATTACGACGCACCCTTGAGAGGTGCGTCACGGTTCTCAGAAAACTAACCACTTTCACTTTGCTATTTCTCCTTCTTATTTAACGAATCTCGATTATGGGACAGGATACGTTCTGTTCGATTTATGGATCGATTGCGACAGAACGCGTGAACAGTTTCGCAGCGAGAGGCTTAAGCTAAGGGTTGGAGTCAATACTCAGAATATAATTGTGTGTTGTTGTGTCTTTTCACGTCGAATTTAGGGGCCTATTTATAGGGAAGAGTTCGTGGAAAGATAGAATTGCAGAGTTCTAATCCACAAAGAATTAGGAAAAAACACGTACCCAAGTATTTTCAGCGCCCAGGCCTGGGCGCCGAAGATTTCGGCGCCCAGAGCCAGGCGTTGAAAATAGGGTCTGGGCTGTTTTCTTTAGTCAGATTCGGATTCCTCAAATCCGTAGAGTTTGAGATTAATTCGAGTCTTTTAGCGCGTATCAATTTTAGGACGGAATGCGTCTGGGCCCGTTACGAACTCTAGGCTCGTTAGGATTTTAATTAATACGTAACTCTTATTTCTGAATCATATTAGGAATAGGATTCTCGCAGTTTTCTATCTCATTTAGGATTTATGTTGGAATGCAACACCTAATTTTGACAGGTTTCTATCTTTTATGATTTGCCACTTTTAGAAGCTACCTTTTACGACATTTACTATTTTTAGCAGGTTTCCATAAATAGCAGGTTTCGAGTGAAATGAAATGGGGAATCGAGATTCGTTTATTTTATAGGAGACGCGTTGTCAAGTGGAGATTTACGTCTTCATCATCGAACCTTTCCCTTGCGGGAACGGGGACAAAAGTAGGTGTCTACAGTTAGCCCCCACTTTGACTGAGTCTTGGAGTAAGACGATGGTCAAAGTATTAGACGGAGTGCGTCACACAAGCCATGGTGTATATGACCTGTTTTGCGAGGGTCTCACGAGCCCCGTAGTGATAATATTTGACTTAAGGGTCATCACTTGAAGTGTCGACATATCCCTCACGTGTCATTGGGATTTGTCAACTGATAGTATAGAAACTTCCTCACTTTGTCATTGGAAGGATCTAAAGGTGCGTAGAAACTCCCTCACTTTGTTATTGGGAGTAGCTATAGAGTTTTCGAAATCAAAGCTATAAAGTGTAATTGGGCCTGGCCAAGCCCAATCACGAGGTAAAACATTTTTTTTTTTTTAAAGATTCTCATTTTCAGGGCTAGCTAAACGAGAAAACACCCTTGTTTTTATAGGACGTAAAACGAAGGAAAATCCAGCACATCGTTCTTTTTTTAGAAAAACGGAAAACCAATCCTTTAATTTTTGGAAAAAGGGAAAACCGAAAAAAGTTATCGCTGCAGCGACTAAGGACCTGCGCGGTTAGTGACGCAGACCCCGCCCGCTGAAGGTGGGCGAGCCTGTCCGCTGAGGGTGGACGCCCCGTCCAATAGAAGTGGACGGATCTGTTTTGATGTTTTGAAAATAAGGACCTACACGGTTTGTGACGTAGACCCCGCCGGCTGAAGATGGCGAACCTGTCCGCTGAGGGTGGACGCCCCGTCCGATAGAAGTGGACGAATCTGTTTTGATGTTTTATTTTGTTTTTTTTTTAAAATAAGGACCTACGTGGTTTGCGCCGTAGACCCCGCCGGCTGAAGATGGCGAGCCTATTTTAAATTTGAAGACTTTATTTTTCGAAAACTTAGGACCTGCGCGGCTAGTGACGCAGACCCCGCCCGCTGAGGGTGGGCGGGCCCATTTTGAATTTCTTATTTTGCCTATGTAGAAGGGCTTTTGTGATTACAACCTGTTGGTGGGTCGTAATATTTCCTGATTAGATGTGTCCTATAAGTGGGTCCACACTGTGTATATTTTTGTTAATCAATATATTTCTTTGAGATATCCAAACATGATATGGTGTATGGCGCAGTCCGGGAATGTGATTTTGATCGCGCGCTCCTCGTTGGAGTCTATTTTTCGCGAGCCCCCAAGCACTGGGGCTCGTCAGGTGTTTTTCGCATCTTGTAATCATGTTTGGGGTCATGCTCGTATGTGCGAGCGACCTTCTACAGTAGTGTGCTACTTTAGCGAAGCCGTGGAGTGCGACTTTAGTTTTCAGTCGACATCCGGTTTTAGCTTGGCCCGGATTAACCCTTTGACAGACAAACATTTTTTTATTTGGAAAACCAATGACTTGACGAAACATATTTTTGGTGTTTCGAAGAATGACCATGATATTTAACTTGCCTTTTTTGAAAGTGTACATAAGCATTTTCTGAGACGAGTCTAAGTTTCGACCAAGTTTTAATGTTATTAATTTTTTTTTGCTTATTTGGGAGCTAAAGGTGCTTTGGGCTTTATCCTACTTGCAATAGGGCCTCGTGTTTAGCAACACGGTCTTAAGTCCTTTCCTGTTCCGTGTTTTGTGAAATCTGGGCCTTGGGCTGCATTTTCAGCGCCCAAGGCCAGGTGTTAAACATTTCGGCGCCCAGGCGTGGGCGCTGAAAGTCCTTTCCTGGCAATATTTGATTTTCGGATCTCCTAACACGTTTCCGAATGGAATCAGGATGTCATTGGGTGCGTTCAGCTATATATAGGGGCTAGATACGTCCTTATTTTCCACCACTCTCAAATTCTTTCTCTTCTTTTGCTGTGCTCTAATTATTTACTGCTTTTGCCATGTCGATCCCTACTTTCTCACTCCAACGATCTGTTAGGCGTTGGCTACGGGCCCTTACTCCCACAGAAAAAGCTTTGTTAAAAGAATACCACTTAGAGGCACTTTTAGGCTTACAACAAATTAATATTGATTATAATTTTCTGCATGCTGCCCTAAGCTTTTGGGACTCTGATCATCATGTTTTTGCCTTTCGGCGCAATAAAATATGTCCTTTGCCTGATGAATTTGCTGCGATCCTTGGTTATCCTACTAATGCTACTCCTGTTACCCCTGGCACTATTGAAGAGGGTAAAACAACCATAAGGGCTTTCCTAGGGCTAGATGATAACATGTTTGCTGAAATTGTTGTAGACGATAAGGTTAACTTGGCAAAACTTGTAAAACATCATTTTAGGCCTAGTAAGAATATGACCGAACAAAAATTGAACATTCGAGCCCTTGTATTTTGCTTGTTGAATCATTATTTGCTGTCGAATAACAATGGTGAGTTTGGTGACATAAGGTTGATTCCTTTGATTAGCCAGATGGAAAGTTGCTACTCTATTATGCCGTTGGTTGTTGCCGAGACTTTGCTGAGTGCGGATGAGCTGAAGAAGGATGCCAAATCTGAACTTTTTAAGGGAAGCCCCCTATTACTGTAGGTAATCGATTTTTTTCCTTGCGCACATGTATGTTTTTTTTTTTTGCATATATTTCTTTTTGCCTGGGGCTGAGTTTCAGCGCCCAGGGCTGGGCGCTGGAATAATCGGCGCCTGGTCCTGGGCGTTGTAACTGCGCCCCAGGAACCGTCTCTTTTTTTTCATTCTTTTCATTTGATCGTACCTGTTTTTGCAGATTTGGCTTGCGAAACGGCTTAGACTTTTGGAAGCTCCTGCCGATCCTAAACATTATCGCTCTATAGCTTTGGGTAACCGAAAATACTTGCACCAAGGCCAGGACGAGGCCGAATGGACCTCCTTTTTTACTTATGGCATTTGTTCTATTAAGTGGGTGGTACCATGGTGGGGTTTGACTACTATGACAGGGGGGCTGATGTATCGGTTTATGTTTCTTTGTTGGGGCTATCTCGTCCCATTTATATTTTCCCTTACCGAGTCATGCGTCAATATGGTTTAAGGCAGACTATCCCCTTTTCTGATACGGTACCACCTAAGGTAGCGGCCTTTTCATAAACACGGGTCTTAGCGTGGGCTAAGTATTATGATGGTCTCCCGCGTTGGGCCGTAGCTACAAATGGCTTTGTGGGTCTTTCTGAAAACTACAAGTTGTGGATGAGCTCCGATGACAAAGATGTGAGGATCGAGGCTCGAAATGGGGAGTCGGCCGAGCTTTTGATACCTCGTATTCGTGTTAAGTATGAGGGTCCTGATTCTGCCAGACCTCGTACCTATAGTATTAAGACTGTGAAAGCTCGTCCTGATCGAAAGCGAAAGGAAGTTCCTCCCCGTTCCAGTTTCAGGCCTAAAAAGATGCCTAACATGAAGGGGCCTGCTGTTGCTAAAAGAAATGCAAGCTCTCGTGGAGATCGTCGCCGGAACAATGTATGGGATAGGAAGGCTCAGCCACCTGTAGAAACAGTGGCTAGTCTAGTTGATGATAATAACCCTTCTCCCACCATTGCCTGTGCCTTCGAGGCTGAGCGAGCTATAATTGAGAATGTTTTTGAAGCCTTGATGTCACGGTCCGAGTGTTTTGACACCGGATCCGTGCGGCGCGCTCTTGCCTATGGGGCGGCAAGGGCGCAAGCTTTGTGCGGAAAGTGAATCTCAAGGCTTGGGGCACGAGCGGATGTCTGCTTTAGAATGGGCACTCTTGCCTATTGGCGACAAGAGCGAGGGTCGATGGTCGATCGGGGCGCTTGTGTGGGCACAGCAGGCACAAGCGGGACCGACGACGAGAGTGTATCTGTTTTGCAAGGGATTTTGATGGGTCTTGGAAAGCTTAAAAGCATGCGACAGCACAATATCTATAAAGACTAGCAACAACACATGAATTAAGCAAAGGCAACTTCTGATGAGAGGTATTGGTTCATACCCCTCATAGAGGTTTATTTTGAATTAGCTAAATCTGCCCATGGAACACTGGAATTACAGTAACATAATAATTCTTCCTAAAGCCTAGAAAACTATTAGAAAGATCCTAGAAAGTAATAGAAAGGAGAAATACAAGTGAAGGAAGGTTGGATTCTAACACTTGACATCTTTGGAAGTTAGTGTCCAGGAGCCGGTTCTTATGGAGATTGATATTGGGGCAGCGCAGAAGACTGTGGGGGTGGATCCTGCGAACATTGCTCTCTACAAGATTTTATTTGATGATCCGGAAGAACTAGAGTAGTGTAGTTCTTGCTAGGGTGTAGGTGCCCTTTATTTATTTCAGTTGTGTTTGTTTTTTATTCCTAGCACTTTGTTTTCCTTCTTATTATATTTTAATAAAGGCGTATTTTTTAGTTTTCATTTAATTTTGTTTCTCCTCTTTTATATGTCTAACACTTTTTTACACAAAGAATATATTTTTTATTTGTTATTTGGACCGAATCCTTGGTAAGGATTGCCTACGTATCTTGTCAGAATCAGGTCGCGCGTAGTTCTAACTTTAGAATAAGTTCTAGTTTGCCAGATTTCGGTAGATATGTCCTGACGTGGAAACATATTACTTAATCGGTCAAATGAGTGAAGTATTTATCATTATTTTCATCTGCCGTTTTTCTGCCGTTTTTTGCCATAGGTTGCGTAAAATTCGACTAATTTGTATAGCTATATTCTTGGTAAACCTATTTGGATACGTACTGTACCCCCCAAGTGTTCGTTATTTTTCCGTTGTGTGCGGATAAAATGACGAGCACTTTCGAAAAAAAAACTTTTGGCAAGTTTCAACGCCCAGGCTGGGGCGTCAGAAATTTCGGCGCCCAGCCCTGGGCGCTGAAAATGACTTGGGCGGTCAATTTTTGACGCTTTGCTTCACATGTTCTTGCATTTATTTCTATTCCTTTTTTTTTGTGCCTTGATATTTTGCTTTATATTCAAATTTAATTTTGAGGCTATTTTGGAGGCTTTTTTTACTGTTAGCGTGAAATGCATTTTTGTCCAGATTAATTTTTTTCTATTGGTGACTCAAAACAGTTTTGAAAATGGAGTTAGGGTGCGGAATTTATGAAGATCTTTGTGTAAGCTTTGGAGGTGGGTTGTTAGTGAAGGGTATGATGGAATCTATGTTTTATGAATCTATTTTTTTTTGGTAACATTTGCATTTGTTTTGATTTCCTTTAATTTAGGGTTGCACGGATTGGCTCTTATGATGACACTGGTTGGCTTTTTAGGTTTTGGGGATATGAATGGGATAGTGTGGTTTATTTTGTGGGTTTCGGGAATTGGTCCCGTGGCACTATTTCAAAACCGAGTGGGCTTTGTTTGTTGGGCCTAGAGTGGGCCGCCTCTTTATTTTTGTATTTTGCAAGTACATTTGGTGTTTATTTAGTGTTAGAATAAAATTTTTAGGAGAAATATTACGCCTTTATTGATTCGGAAAGTAAGGAAAACACACTGAAACAAAACTGACCCATATTCTAAAGGGCCTTTAGGACCATCTAAAGTCTCTATTATTTTTTCTATCGATCTAAAGAACTACTAGGCGCTTTTAACTAATGGTGCTCTATGTGGCTCAAGCCTGGGGTTTAGTCTCATAAAACTTCGGTCCTTCACCGGTACTCATCTTGAATTTCATTCCTTTTGCGTTGACCCACTGATATGTCTTCACCCATCCGTTCTCGACCTCTTCTAGTGTTGATGCAGGAGAGATTAACCGGGTTGGATCGAAACCTTCATCTTGTAAAGCTAGGGTAGTCATCATAGTCTCGTCCTCCATAGGCCTCGATTCGTTAAACAATGTCCATAGAGCCTGGTTGTCCAATATTTCAGCTGTTTTAGTCTTGGTGAGGTGGGGTGCCTCATCCAAGGTGTGGCAGTCATGGAAAATTTCAAATCCGGGTTTTAGCAAGCCATCCTGAACGAAGGGTTCAGGGAAATCACAGCATGGGTGTTCTTCTCCTTCCCGAATGAACATCCCGTTAAGGGTCCTTTGATATGGGGGAAGGAGGGTGGTTTGTTTGGTTTTGTTAAGGCGTAGCCTAGATAGGCGGTTAGCAATATCTTCCTCCGTTGGTTCATAACCTAAGCCAAAGGGAGTAGATTTGTCGGGAAAAGGATGGAATGTGCATTCCTTCTTCCTTATGCCCAATGGGGTTCCTGGAAAATAGCCTTAAGCTAACAGCATTCTAGGGATGACTCGGGATGCATGCGGGTCTAGGAATGCTGGATCATAATCTTCGATGAACTGGATTGTTTCTTCCATTTGAAACCCATAAAGGTCGTCTGCAGTTTCGGCCGTTCCAACCATAGTACAACTGACGTCGAGAGGAGGGGCGCGGATTTCTAGTATTACCCCGTTATGGTTAAGTTTAACCATTTGGTGCAAGGTAGAAGCCACACCTCCTAAGTCATGGAGCCATGGTCGCCCCAAGAGGAGGTTGAAAGTGGGCTTGACGTCGATTATTTGAAACTCCGTGGTGCGTGCCACAGGCCCGGTTTGTATGGTAAGGTTGATTTTCCCCAATACAGGCCTTCGGGAGTTATCATAAGCTCGTACCCCTTGCGTGGAGGTTTGGAAGTCATCGCTTCCTATCCCCAAGCAATGGGCGGTTCGCAATTGGTAGACATTAACTGCCGAACCATTATCTACGAGCGCTAGGGGGATGTTTTGTCCTTTGCATCCAACCACTAGGTAAAGGGCTTTATTGTGAGCACCCCCCTCTTTGGGTAAGTCTTTATCAGTGAAAACTATGGCCTTTTCTCCGGCATCTCTCGTGACATGGCTAACTAATGAGTCAGGTGTGATATCTGTAGGTACTAAGATGAGGTCAAGTGAGGGAACAAGCTTTTCGCGATGTTCCTTTGAAGTACACATAAGATCCCAGATGGTAATCTCAGCCTTGGTTTTTTTTAGTTGTTTCAGGAGAGGATTTTCATTGACTTCCGCGACGGTGGCGTGCCGTCCATTCTCAAGAGTTTGCCTAACAGGGATGTCGTCCAAAGGAGGCGGGTGAATATCCGGTTGGTATATCCTTCCGGATCGGGTGAGGTTGTCGACCTCGGGCTCCTGAGGGGTGGTGTCAATAAGAGCATGCCCGGGCCAAGTTTCAGTGAAGAGGTCCTGGCCCGAGACTTGAGATAGGTAAATATCTTCAGCATCATCGTTCCACACACCGCACACTTCCCTCTCGATTCGATCCATAGGGACCACAGCGAGTGGTGCACCTTGAGGTGTAATATACACCGTGGGGTCGAAATTCTCTGGTTGGTCGAGAGAGATGTGACAAGAGCCGAGTGGGCTCTTGTTGTTGTTGGGTTTGCCAATGTTAGGGAGAGGTATCACTTCATCCTCTATCATGTCCTGGATCGTATGTTTTAGACTCCAGCAGTTTTCAGTGGCATGCCCATTTCCTTGATGGAATTTGCAGTAAGTACCTTCGACCCAATATTTGCTTTTGACAGGAGGGTCACGGGTGGGGCCTATAGGTCTCAACTTTCCTTGATTGGTTAGTCTTTCAAAGGCTTGTACCAAAGTTGACCCGAGTGGGGCAAACTTTCGGTCTCGGACCCATCTTACAGGGTTTCTTCGGGCGGGAGCCTCTTCTACAGCATGGACTTCTTGGGCTTGGGATGTGTTACCCCGATTATAGGTGTTGGTCTTATATGTGGGTTTGCTCTGTATGGTTTTGGCGAGGTCGTCCTCGATCTTTATTCCCACATCATAAACTCTTTTGAAAGTGTCGAGTCCCAGGTACCTAAGGTGTTGTCTGTAAGCCGGGTCCAGGTTGTCAATGAATTTTTGGACCAATTCTGTTTCGGGCGGCCTATTGATTAGCTGGGCCGCCTGGTCCCTCCATCTAGCAAAGTAGGTTGTGAAATCCTCATTTTTCTTTTGGAAGAGAACTTCCAGCTCGCGCATGGTGACTTGGAAATCCATGTTCGACGAGTATTGCTTGATGAAGACATTGACAAAGTCTTCCCAAGTGGGGAAGAGCTTAGGGTCCTGGTGATAGTACCATTTGAGCGGCACAGGTTCCAAGGTCAAAGGAAAGGCATGTAAGTACATGGACTTGTCCACGCCTTTCAAGTTCATGGTATTCACAAAGCTCAGTAGATGATCACGGGGGTTGTCCGTGGCCTTGAACTTTGGTAAGTCAGATGAACTGAACTTTTCTGGTAATTTGCCAGGAAAAGGTTCAGGCTCGAGGGAGAAGTATTTGCTCCCCATGGTTTGCTGTAGGACCATTTTTTCAATCTTCTTCTCGTTATCGAGGTCATTTTTGGCTTGCGCAGCCGCTAAAGCTTTATTTTCCATTTTCAGTTGGCCCATAAGTTGGGTCATTTGGACCATCTGGTCTCGCAAATCTTCGAGGGACATGTTTGAAGGTGTGAATCGAGGTTGGGGAAGCGGAGATCCTTGAAATGAGAGACGACGGACGGAGCTTGGAGTTACTAAACCTAGTGTTGGCGATGTATCTTCGAGACTCACTAACCGTTGATTCCCTGATCGGCACCAAGTGGCAGGACCAGTCCTAGGCATAAGATAAGCTAAAGTTTAGGTTCCCAAAGTTTCAAGCATTACTTAGTCTAGACTTCGACTCTCTAAGTTGGTTTTTCTCTCTTTCTTCTGTCGGTACACTTTTTATTTTTTTTATTTTGGTCATTCTTTGGATTTTCGAAACACTTGCCCGTGTGACATCAATTTTATGACGGAATGCGTCTGGGCCCGTTACGAACTCTAGGCTCGTTAGGATTTTAATTAATACGTAACTCTTATTTCTGAATCATATTAGGAATAGGATTCTCGCAGTTTTCTATCTCATTTAGGATTTATGTTGGAATGCAACACCTAATTCTGACAGGTTTCTATCTTTTATGATTTGCCACTTTCAGAAGCTACCCTTTACGGCAGTTACTATTTTTAGAAGGTTTCCATAAATAGCAGGTTTCGAGTGAAATGAAATGGGGAATCGAGATTCGTTTATTTTATAGGAGACGCGTTGTCAAGTGGAGATTTACGTCTTCATCATTGAACCTTTCCCTTGCGGGAACGGGGACAAAAGTAGGTGTCTACACTAATTAAATCATTAATTAATTATGAAAATCAAATCAATTTTAAATTATTCGAGTTTCAACAAATTAATCATAATTACAAATTAGGTTGTATAATTAACAAGTCTAGGCATTCAAATTTGATAAACATATACAGTAGGTCAATCTAAAATTCAAGATTTATCAACAAGAATCGCAAATATTCAATTTAACATCTTAAATTTACAAACTTTTTCGTTCGAAAAACTAAAACCTCCGAAAAGTCATAGTTAGGCTTCGAATTTGGGAATTCTGGGTTCGGCCTTTTACATGCGGAATTGACACAAAAAATCACTCGATTTTGTTGAGTAACGAAGAAACTGCCGAAAAACTGCGTACATATAATTAAATAAACGCAATTTGCAATTAATTAACAATTACGAAAATTAATCACCCCTTTTTAATTCTTTGCAAATTTTTAAAATTTAACCATGTTTAAGCAATTATAGATCATGCAATTAATAAGGGGCTCATGATACCACTGTTAGGTTATGATACATATGAACAACATAAATCATGCGGAAAAACCATAATGCCATGAATCATATTAATTGCACATAATCATATAATTAGTCTAGGATGCATACACTTTGTAGCGTGCCCTCCCTAGCTGCGCCCGAACCGAACAAGAACAAGTCTTTAGGACTCCAAGTTTCGTCCCTCCGTAGAAAGTCCACAGCACGTCCGGATCCGCCTTAATATTGACCAACTAGAATCGCCCTTAAGGTACTACTTAATTTTCGGCTAAATGGGCAAGAGTTATGGCTGATTTTTCTCCTTAAAATCCTAGCTTTGAATACTTGAAAACTTGTATATAAATTTGTGACCCTAGGCACATATTTATAGTGTATGGAAAAGGATTTAGAATCCTATTAGAATACCAATTAGTTTAATTAGAATCCCTTTAGGACTCTATTAAATAAATCCTATCTACTAGGATTAGGATTTAATCATAGAACGAATTCGAATAGCTTTAGGATTATCGCACACAACCGCACACGAGCACGAGCACCGCACAGCCCGCGCAAGCCTCGCGGCCCACGCGAGCTGCACAGCTCGCCGCCCATTTGCTTGCAGCCCACATAGCTCGCGCGCGCGCCATGCCTTGCTGGGCTTGGCCTTGCGCTGGCCCTGGCTAAGCTTTGGCGTTTGTGTTGGGCGCTTGGCTTGCTGGGTGTGGGCCTGGCTTTGTGCTGGGCCTTCGTCTAGCAAGTCTCGTCCGATGCTAATTCGTACGATGCACTTCCGATTAAATACCCAATTCCGGAATTCATTTTCGATACGAACAATATTTAACATTTCTGTCTCCGGAAATAATTTTCGTTTCGAAGTAATATTTAATATTTCCGTTTCCGGAATTATTTTCCGATTCCGATAATATTTCTGATTCTGACAATATTTCCGTTTCCGGCAATATTTCCATTTACGATAATATTTTCCAATACGTACCATGTTTCCGTTTCCGGCAACATCTACGACTTGGATAATATTTATATTTCCTATACGATCCATATTTCCGTTTCCGGCAATATCATCGTTTCCGGAGTATTCAGTTACTTTCCTTTGACGATCTTAGCTCCCACTGAAACCAAGATCCGTCAATTCCGAATGTCCATAGATAGAGTATTTAATGCCATTAAATACTTGATCCGTTTACGTACTATTTATGTGACCCTACGGGTTCAGTCCAGAGTAAGCTGTGGATTAATATCATTAATTCCACTTGAACTGAAGCGGCCTCTAGCTAGGCATTCAGCTCACTTGATCTCACTGAATTATTAACTTGCTAATTAATACTGAACCGCATTTATTATACTTAATATTAAATGCATACTTGGACCAAGGGAATTATTTCCTTCATATGGTTTGTTTCACATGCAAGGGATGAATTACTTATTGTTATGCTATTGTACGGGATGTCTAGCATACTTTTGAGCCAATTATTCGTACTTCGTTGTACAATTTATTCTACCACATGTGAAGGGTTATCTCACGTAAGGCACAACACATGTAGGGTTCAGTTGGGAATAATTTGTATGAAATGAATTAGGATTTGTCGTGCAAGGGCACAACCCTCATGTTAATGGGCATGATATGGAATCTCACTTTGGTGAGGAGGAACATGGTAGTAATTTCACAAATGTCTTGCTTTGTTGATCACAAGTCCTAAAGCATTAAAATAAGATTGTTTTGGTTGTTGTTTATTAATTGTACGTGTATATGTTGTTGAGTCTTGAGTTCGCCTTTTACAAAATATTAATAAACGTAAAGTGCAACCAGAACAAGCTTCAAAACTCTTGGAATGTATATACCTTGAGTATGAACATTGCGGGGAGACTTGCCGGAAAGCTTGATCTCCTACTAATGATACAAGACGTTTTTTCATTTATATTATGCGCAGGAATTCCGTCGGTATGGCCCGACACTCGGTATGGCCGAATTTATTATTTATTATTTGGTGTATGGTTGGCTCCCATCACTTTTTCCTTTATGGAATATTCTTTTGGCCCGTTCGAATCTGATTCTAATTAAATTCTGAGTCAAGAGTCGAGTCAAGAGTCGAGTCTTGTATTCATGATTTGTTTGTTAATTATTAAATGGCTTTTGCATGTTGATTAGCACTTAGTGAGTGATGCATGTTTATATTTTTGATTCACTATATTCTTGTAAGTACTCAGCTTGTGCTGACTACGTGCTTTGTGTTTTTGGTCATGGCCTTTGCCTTAATGACCCTATGATGATCTATCATTTGCACTTCCATTGATGGGGAGTAGAATAATATAGTAGGTTGGTAGATCGAAATCATGTGGCTTGGGATGATTGAGAGAATTGCATGCTTTCGTATTTTGAACTATTTATTTATACTTTAATTATGTTTGAAATCGTTGAACTTTTTATAATTTGGTTTTTGGGCCGTCATGGTTCCAATTTGTAGGAGGCCTCGATATTTTATTAATTATGTTTTTAAAAGTTAGTTGACATTAAATTCCGCTGCGTAATTCTGGTACTAGCCTGAACCGTTATCACGGTGGCGGTAATACTTTAGTAATTCCTTTATTTTAAGTTGGAAAATGGTTTTATAAAAGCAAGGAATTATTAGGGTGTTACATTGAGGGTTGGGCGGCCTAGTATGATGTTAAAAGAGGCGAGGCTTGCCACAATTATAAACCTGACGGCGCCTTCTTTAGTTACCGGAGGTGTGCCAATTGAGACGGGAAGCAATGTGGAGCCAATTGGACGAATAACACTTCCCCCGAAACCTACAAGTGGCTAGTGTACTCTTTCTATTGGGTCGTGCTGCAACTTTTGTAGGCATTGTAGACTAATTATGTCGGACGAGCTCCCTGTGTCTACTAACACTCTTTTTACCCTGAGATTGGCCACTTTAATCTCCAAGACTAAGGGGTCATCATCATATGACGTTGTAGACTTGCGGTAATCGGCTTCCGAAATTTCCACATGGGGCAGATCTACTTGCTCAGTGCGGGAATGAGACGCACCAAATTTTCGTCCCTCTCTAGTAGGTGCACTGTTGGGGAATACAGTTAAACATACATAACATGTGCTGAACATCCCCAAAGCCAGGAAACATGTATAAAGCACAGTTTAAGCAAACTTACATTCGAAGCGTGTTTTCCCGAGTATTGTATCAACGAACACGAACAAAGAACTCCACTTGTTGTTCCTCTACTTGGTTCACCGACACGTTCAGATCCGTCTTGATTATTGTAGCTTAGACAATGCACAAGATATTTGGTTTTCAGGATGAACAGTTTTCACAAAGAGAAAACTGAAGAACGTAATATTGGAATTAGGTTTAGGGTTTCTGGAAAACTGAATGTGTGTTGGGTTGTGTGCAAAAATTTAATAACCTAACATTATATTAGTGTAACCAGCAAAGACAAGGCCTTGACCAGCCACACTTGCACACACGGCCTCACAGACCCGCGCCCAGCCACAGGCTGCAGGCCGAAGCCCACAACGCGCGCAGCCGAGCAGCTGGGCCGTGGGCCTTGCGTGCTCGCTGCTGCGATGCTATTGTTGTTGCGCGCTTGTGCCACGCCACGGGCTGGCCTGCTTGCCTTCCTCGCGAGCTCGCGAGCTCGCTGGCTCGTTGGGCCTTGCGCGCTTGGCTCGACGGGCCGGGAGCTCCGATGCTCCTCGTATTCGCGACTAACGCCTTACGGCTATTATTTATCGTATTGTATACGACGAATCACCGTCGTACGATACGATTATTCGTTTCGCCCAACTTACGAATATTTGCGATACGATATACGATTCCGACGCAAGGTCGTATCGTATAATACGTTTTCCAAAACTAATTCCTGAAAAGCTATTAAATGAATTTCCAATTCATTTAATCCGGTGATCTGTTACATGCCATTGGTGTGACCTTTTAGGTTCTATCAAGAGTAAGTTGTGAGCTTAATATCCATTAGAACTCACTGATTGGAAGCATTGCTCCAGCAAGCTGTTCCGATCACTTGATCTCACTGAATTAATTGTTCGCAATTAATCTGAACCTTGGTATTAGACTTAATGCACCTTGGGCGAGGGACATATTTCCTTCAGTCTCCCACTTGTCATTCAGACAAGTGTGCATTCACATTACTTTGTCGCTTAGTGTTACTTGCGGACATAAGGTAAGATCCAAGCCATCCCTATTAGGTCCAGAAGTGTTTCTCTGATTACAGAGCTCAACTGGTAAACTTTTACAGAAGGTTAAGCCTTAACCATTCTGAGCACGGCCATGCATTTTCACAGTATCTAATTCTCCGAGAGGCCTTGTTACACAACAACACCATATCCTATCAAAGATAGGAGGACAATCTGTTAGGTTATTATACATATAAATCATATATATTTCATGCGGAAAACCCATAAAGCCAGGAATCCAAATTAATTGCCACATAACAATTAGCATAATTTAGGATGCATACTCTTTGTAGCGTGCCCTCCCTAGCTGCTCCGGAACCGAACAAGAACAAGTTTAGGACTCCAAATGTCATCCCTCCGTAGATAGTCCACAACACGTTCAGATCCGCCTTAGATTTAATTAACTAGAATTGCACCTAAAGTATTATGTTATTCGAATAATTTGAGGCAAATTAATCTTAATTTTAATCCTTAAAACTATGTGAATACTTGATATTATGTCTTTATTAATTGTGAATGCCATCACATATTTATAGGGTAGGAATAATGGAATTAGAAGTCTACTAGGTTTCAAGTAATCTAATTCTATTAGAATTAGACCTTAATTAAAACTAGTAACTTTAGAAAATTAATCTTTTAATCTAATCCTAATTGCTTAAGGATTTAATGCATGCATGAACTTCAACATACACACGCGCACGGCCCACAAGGGGCGCAGGCCATTCGCGCGCGCGGAGAAGCCCACGACTTGCTCGCAGCCCATGGGCGCGCCAGCTGCCATGCGCGCTGGGCCTGGCCTTGCGCTGGGCCTTGCGTGCCTTGGCTGCTGCTGCGTTGCCTTGCGCGGTGGGCTTGCTAGGCGCGGGCCTGGTTTCGTGCTGGGCCTTGCGTCTAACAAGCTCGTCCGATGTTTATTTCGTACGACGCGCTTCCGATTAATTTTCCGATTCCTGAATTCATTTTCGATTCGAACAATATTTAATATTTCCGATTCCGGAATCGATTTCCGTTTCGAACAAATATTTAATATTTTCGATTCCGGAATCATTTTTCGATTCCGATAATATTTCCGATTCTGACAATATTTCTCTTTCCGACAATATTTCCGATTCCGGCAACATTTCCATTTCCGATAATATTTTCCGATACGTACCATGTTTCCAATTCCGGCAACATCTACGACTTGGATAATATTTATATTTCGGATACGATCCATATTTCCGTTTCCGGCAATATCATCGTTTCCGGAGTATTCATAATTTGTCTTTGACGATTTCAGCTCCCACTGGAACCGAGATTCGTCGATTCCGAATATCCATAAATGGAGTATTTAATTCCTTTAAATACTTGATCCGTTCACGTACTATTTGTGTGACCCTACGGGTTCAGTCAAGAGTAAGTTGTGGATTGATATTATTAATTCCACTTGAACTGAAGCGGCCTCTAGCTAGGTATACAGTTCACTTGATCTCACTGAATTATTAACTTGTATAATTAATACTGAACCACATTTAATAGACTTAGCATTAAATTCATACTTGGACCAAGGGCATTATTTCCTTCAGTCTCCCACTTGTCCATAGTGACAAGTGTGCATTTCCTAATTCCTTTGTCGCTTGATGCTTGCTCATGAACATAAGGTAAGAGTTGTCATCCTTATTATGTCCAGAGGTGTTTCTCGGTTTCAGAGTTCAACTGATCAAATAAACAGATAATCATAGCCTGTAATTCATCTGAGCACGGCCATGCATTTTACAATTTCTAGCTCTCCGAGTGGCCTTGTACAACTTTCAGCATCTCATCCCGATTTATGGGAGGACAATCCCAATCTTGCGATCTTGAGATTAGACTTCGTTTGATAGGTGATTACCCGAGCGTTGCATTTATAGCCTCCTTTTATGGTGCGACGGTTGACAACGTCAAAGTAACCAGTTTTCAAACAAGTAATCTCAAATCACTCAGGTATTGAGGATTAGTGTCTAATTATTTTAATGAAATTTACTTATGACAGATTTTCATCTGTTATAGTAAAGTTTCATAGGTCTGTCCGATACTAGTCTTCCCAAAGTAAGTATCTATGCAAATGATTGCGACATTGCCATGTCCACATAGTTCAAGAAACAGAACTACTAGTCATCTTGCATTCTAGTCGTCTAGCGTTTTCTATGCGTCAATCTTTATAGAAAATTCCGACCAAGGACCATTTTCAACTTTTGACATTCAAGTTCACTTGATAGACATTTCTTAGTCACAGGACTGGTCCTGACAGTCTATCTTGAATATATCGTCAAATTGAAGGGACTCATCATTTAATACTAAACCAAGATTAAATGTAATATGAAAATACATTTCATATATAATAAATGTTCAACCATGATGTTTTACAACCATGGGCCTCAAACCCATCGTTAAAACAATTAATGGAATTCAAAGCTATGCTTGATTTCTAGTGCCACGATGTGAGTGTTGTTTCTCACTTGTTGCATAGCTTTAGTTATCATGCTTTGCCAATCTTAATATCCCTTTCATCGAATACCTTTCGAGATAGGATGATAAGATCTTTTGAGTTTGTTTATTATGTGATCTAGTCTTTCTTACTTCAATAGTGGTTCTACGCATTTTGCAATGAAGAACCATTAAGTCAACAGACATGTGATCTACCCAAGTTCAGTGAAGAACTCTTTATGTAAACAACTATGTTTCATTGCTTCTTAGGCAATAAGTACTTTTACTTCAATTGTATAGGTTGCTAGTGATGATTTGTTTGGATTTGCTTATCCAAGAAGTTCACGGATATGTGGAAGACGTTCCAGTTGTATCTTAGAACATAGAAATTAATATTTAATTTCCCACGCAACAACTCATGGTGTTCAATCCATGTTGCCATTTCAAAACACGATGCTCTTTAGCTCGTCTTTGCCAATGGTTAACTCCAAAGGGATCTTGCTTGATCCTTTGCTAGTGTTTATGCGTGTAGCATCAATATTTAGCATATCTTTATTTCCTTGAATCAAGAACTATTCCTATGTACCTTTTCAAGTACCATAAGTTTTTCTTGATCTCAATCTAGTTGATCTTTACTTAGACCAATAGAGATTGGTATGTGTTCGTCATGCCTAAAGTCATACGATACGTTTTTGGCGATCCTCATATTATATTATACATGATAAATTCTTCTACAGAATTATTCTCAATTGAATTCTATTCATATAACTTTAGCTATCCAATTTCAGTAGATACTGAATCCAGCTAAATTCTTTGACATATAATATAGGTGAAGAATCTCATTAGATTCTTTGATGTTTAACTTAGTAAATTCTTATACATAGTTCAAACATTCTTTACTTAGATTTATTCATATGGGTCGAATATCTCCTATGGAGTCTTTCGTGTTTGATTTAGTAATGCCATTACTTAATCTAAAATAATATTATAAGATCTTTGTAAATAGATCTTAATACCCAGTATGTACTAAGTTTCGCCTTGGTCCATCATTGATGAATAATTTCAAATCTAAGTCATTAGAATTTGAATGTTATTTCTCAATAGAGAGATATGTGTGTGATACACATAGGACCAATTAAGTTTTATGTACTCCCACTAAACTTCTTATCTATCTATAAGAATCATGTACAATTTATGAAACTAAATACTTATTAGTTTCACTAAAATACAGTTCCAATTCCCAATTTCATAAGCTAGCTTTCCTTTTCAAGCATTTATTTGGATCCACAAATCCTATGACATACCATGTACATAGTTTATTCCAACATTTGATTGAGGAATACGTTTTGTCATCCAATTACCATATGCAATAATATGCAATCATTGCTTGATTTATAGACTTTAGCATTACGATTATGCATGAGGTTTCAACACAATTCACGCCATTAATTTGCTTGTAACCTTTTAGCAACTAATCTAGCTTTGTGTGTGAACACAATTCCATGTTTGATGGTTTTTATCCTTAAAACCAATTGTCAACCAATAGGTGTTAACCTATTCTTGCAAATCAACAAATTTTCAATTTTGTCATCAAAACATTGGTTATGTTTTATGGCCTTTAACCATCTAAAATATTTGAGTCTATATATGGCCTCTAATTATTTTAGGGAATCTGGGTTTCGTCATAGCTTTCTTACAAGTCACAAACTCATTAATCTACATGTTAATAGTTTGACTGCAAGTTGTAGGTTTCTTCACT
Source organism: Spinacia oleracea (assembly GCF_020520425.1). Lineage (NCBI taxonomy): Eukaryota > Viridiplantae > Streptophyta > Magnoliopsida > Caryophyllales > Amaranthaceae > Spinacia > Spinacia oleracea. The sequence goes on from NC_079489.1 coordinate 134,886,344, forward strand.
ATCTAATAGAAGAATCTCATAGTTTCAGTGACCTGAACTTTATGTTTCTTCACTATCCAATAGAAGAATCTTATAGTTTCAGCGACTTGAACTCTATGCCTACTTGGGTATGGAACATCAAACAATAGAATATCAACAAACACTTGAAAGTCCTTCGAATATTCCGTTCTCCTTGAAGCACTTGTAAAGTCTTCAAAGAGATGTCCATTCTTTAAAGCTGCTTCTAAAGTCCTCAAAGAATAAGTGTTCGGATTTTCTAAAGAACTTCAAAAAGCCTCCGGAATCTCCGTTCTATGTTTGTTGTTCACCTCGAATAATTTCGAGGTCTATTTTCTCCCACTTGTCATTTTGGAAACGAATCTCCAAAAGCAGATTATTTCGAGCAAACAAATATTATATTCTCAAAATTCGTGGTAGAAACAATACCCTTGTGTCTCATTTGAATAAATCATAATGAAACATATATCTACACTTGGGCCTTAGGTTGTTGAATAACAAACACTAAGCTCCCACTGAGTTTAGCAACTCTTTGGATATATTATATATTATTGAAAAGATATTCTGAAATTACTTTTCAATGTCTTTGCCGAATTTGGTTTAGTTTGGTGGTAGTTGAGCATTTTGTTTTAGAAATTATAGGAAAAGTCTTTATGATTCATCATTGATTGAATCAAGTACTAATTGACTTCGATCATTCCAACGTAGATATGCCATATCTTATGGAGCTAGATCGTGAACACACAATCATTGATGATCATTTTTGGTCTCAAGTAATCATTAAAATGATCTAACCTAGATCTCTATGATTTCTTGCCAAGTGGTGATTTTATACTTTTTCCATGAATCTTTGAACTAGCCATACAGATTCAAATTTATATCACATTGAGTAAATAAACCAATATTCACTCAAACCTAGGTGAAATAATAAAGTCATAAAATCTTTCTTTAGCTTTGAACTCTATTGTCTAGGCGTTCTAACAATAGTTCATATTTTTTGTTACTTTCAACAAGTAAGACTTGGTCGTCTTGAATGATCTAGAAATAAATCAACTTTCAAGAGACCATTAAAATAAAGCTTTTGAATGTTAACTTGTTAATATGGTCTAAGCAACAATGCTAAAGTTTCGTGGAACTCAAATCAAGAGATTGATTTGAACCTAGTAAAGTTCTTATTGTTAAAGAGTTGTTCGTTTTAATCAAGCATATTGACTCAACCCGTAAATGACCATTTCATTCAAATAAACAAACAATCATTGTTTTTGTTTTTCTCGAATGTGAGTCTTTCTGTGTTTGAACACAGAAATTTAGGTATGCTGATTATGGAACAAAATAGCCATTAAGTTCCAACCTTGAAAGGACTTAAAACAAACTAGATGACCCTACAACTAATGTAGCATTGACATGCTTCATTTCCCACTTGTAGGCCATTAGTGCAACCTAGCTTCCATTGTTTGAGTTGTTACCGAAGTAAGAACCTCAAGCGGTATATGATACCAAGGAAGTTTGATTGCTAGGTTACTTTTTCTTTAAACATAAACTTATAGGTAGAAACAGAATTGTAAATTTCTTTCATTTGTTCCTTGTTTTCCTATTTCTTGTACCCTTTCTTATAGTCTTAAGAATTGACTTCTAGTGTTGACTTTATACTTTGTTTAGACATGTCCAATGTCACTTCGACAAAGTTCTTACCATTTAATTTATGTTGAATATTTTTCTTCAACTAGATGATTTTACCAGAAGCTTCTAAAGTTCTCTAAGCATCGATCTATTCGAATGTCTAGGGACTAGACTCATTCGAGAATTAAATGGACAAAGATATTAGGTTGTTAACCATTGGTAAAGCTGAGCGTTTAAACTCAATGCTTTATGATCTCAAACCTACATTGTATTTTGAATTCACAAGTACCAATCGGGTTGCCATTCGACTTTGATACTCGAAAACAACTATAAAAGTCGCTAAAAGAAACGTACATTTTAAATTGCTCACTTTCTATCATTTCCGTGAATCGTTCTTGGATTCATTACCAATCGAGGAAATTTACTGTTACCTTTCTAAAAGGATTTACTGCATTGCAAGATATTTAATTATAAACAATAACTAAAACATACATTGAAGCATGCAAAGTCTAAACATTTATCATGAGTAATAACTTGAAAATTAAAGCAGTCATGCAATTTAAACAAGTTATTGGCATTTTATTCGAATTTATTGTTCTGGCATGTGTGAATAAAATGATTCCAAGATCCTTAAATCATTGAAGAATTAAGCACATTATGTATTCCGACTCAATTCTAAAATATTTTAGGTAAGCAAAGCCTTTGCTAATAGTCTAGAAACTACTCTTGGTTGATAGGTACGTCTAAGGATTTATCAGGTAAACCTATCTCATTAATTTTCCACGACATAAAAGGACTCCTTACTTATATCGTTGAGTTTCACCTAAACTAACATGTACTCACAATTATTTGTGTACCTTACCCCTTTATGATCAATAAGTAACACTTCGCTAAGGCGGAAAACTATTACTAAGATTGATGTAAAGGTTATCCAAGTAAGTGTTATTTTGGCATGGCACCTTTTAACTCAATTGTATAGTTTGGAACTTAAGGCTCTTACTATGTTGGTTAGATTTTAAGTGAACTAAAATCCTTAATCATGCAACATAATCAAGCCACAATCTCATGCATAATTAAGACATATTTAAAGCAATAAATAACTTAAATCATGCATAAGATATAATTGTGATCTAGTATGGCCCGACTTCATCTTGAAGCTTCAACTTCAAACTCCGTCTTGAAAATGGATTGGAAACTCCGTCTTAAATTTCACCATGGGAGGCGCCATTTTCTTCAAATAGGATAAGCTATAATAATTACAACTATTTGATGGAACGCAGACCATATTTAAAGCAATAAAATTTGGTACTTTAGACCAATATTACATTCAAATTAATGGTACGCAGACCATATTTACTATCCTATTTTGGCCATACTAGTCACTTTCCATAACCTGCAAAACAGTACATTTACAATATACAATTCATCCATTCATTTATCAATGAATGGCCCACATAGCTGGTTAGTAGAACATATTATGCATCACATAAATATTTGCAGCAATTAATCAAAGGTTCCAATAATCTACCAATTATTCAATCCTTATTAATTCTAATCAAGTTGTTTTAACCTTAAAGGAATGTAGACCTAATCAATAGTTTATGACTAAACGCTCCCACTTAAACCAATAAATTTACATGCTTTACTAATTTTAAACATAAAATTGTATTTCTAGTCTAACCGGAAACATACAAATTTAATTAAAATTTAAAGCTCGTATCAATAATTATTTGAATCCTTTTAATTTTTTTTCAGTTTATTAAATTAAATAATTTAAATTTAATCAAGGTTTTAATTTTAGTAAAATAATTATATAAATAAAATTTATAATAATTAAATTATTTAAAATTAAATTCCTAGAAAAAATTAAATTAAGAATTTTAAATTAAATTAAAATCGTTTTTCCAACTGAAAACTAAAATTAAATTCAAAGCGCATCAATCGGGTCAAGGCGAGGCCATGGGCTTTCACCCATGCCCCGTCGAGTCCACGAGGCAGCAGGGCCCCTCACGAGTGATCGCACAACAAGGCACGAGCAGCAGCCACGCGCAAACGCAGCAAGCCAAGCCAAGCTTGCGCGCAGCAATGCTCGCTGGCTTCGTAGCGCAGCAGCTGCTTGGCGAGGCAGCGCTCGCTGTGCGCGAGCCATCGCTCGCTGGGCGCGGCAGCGCTCGCTGCTGCGAGGCATCCCTCGCTGCCCGCGCGCGTGCCTGCCTTGCTCGCTCTCCTTGCCTCTTCGCCCATCCGCCCATGCCCATAGCAGCACTCGACGCAAGGCAGGGCTACTGCCTTGTGCTCGCGTGCCACTCGTCTTGCTCGTTGTATTCGTACCGCATGGCGACGAGCTCCCTTGCTCGTCGTCGCATACCCGCACTATACAACACCCCTTAAGGGTAACACGTGAAGGAAATAATAATTCCTTTTCCATACCTCTATAAATAGGTGCCTAGGGTCATAATTTATAGACACAATTGAAGTATTCAAATGTAAGATTTTCAAGAAAAATCAGCCACTCTCTTGCCCCTATTTAGCCAAAATCTATACTACCTTAAGGGCGATTCTAGTTGGTCAAGCTTAAGGCGGATCCGTACGTGATGTGGACTATCTACGGAGGGACGACACTTGGAGTCCTAAAGACTTGTTCTTGTTCGGTTCGGGCGCAGCTAGGGAGGGCACGCAACAAAGTGTATGCATATGAATTATGCTAAATGATTATGTGTGAATAATATGTTTCCTGGCTTTATGGTTTTTCCGCATGATTTATGTTTTGTCATATGTATCATAACCTAATAGTGGTATCACGAGCCTCTTATTATTTTCATAATCTAAATTGCATAAACATGGTTAAATTTTACAAATTTGCAAAGAATTAAAAGAGGTGATTAATTTTCGTAATTGTTAATTAATTGCAAATTGCGTTTATTTAATTTTATGTACGCAGTTTTTTGGCAGTTTCTTCGTTACTCATCCAAATCGAGTGATTTTTGTGTCAATTCCCCATGTAAAAGGCATTCTAAATTTTTGACAAAAACAGTATTTTTTGGCCGATCCCAGAATTCCCAAATTCGAAACCTAACTATGACTTTTCGGAGGTTTTAGTTTTTCGAACGCAAAAGTTTGTAAATTTAAAATGTTAAATTAAATATTTGCGATTCTTGTTGATAAATCTTGAATCTTTGATTGACCTACTGTATATGTTTAACAAGTTTGAATGCCTAGCCTTGTTAATTATACAACCTAATTTGTAATTATGATTAATTTGTTGAAATTCGAATAATTTAGAATTAATTTGCTTTTAATTATTAATTAATAATTTAATTAGGTACCAATGATTAAAAACCACCATAAAAATTGTTAATTTGTGTTAAATTTCAAATTTTTATGACATAGATTTGAATCCATGTTAATCGGAAATTAATTGAATAATAATTTTTCGATTTTTCGCCCTAAAATTATGAAAATAATATGATTTATTAATTAGTCATTAATTTTGGAAATAAAAGTTTTAATTTTTATGCAATTCGCTCATAAAACTTGCACGCACAAAGCAATCGACGCTACGTGTTACACTTAAGGGGTGTTGTATAGTGCGGGCATGCGACGACGAGCAAGGGAGCTCATCGCCCATGCGGTAAGAATGCAGCGAGCAAGGCGAGTAGTACGCGAGCACAAGGCAGCAGCCCTGCCTTGCGTCGAGTGTTGCGATGATGCATGGGCGGATGGGCGAAGAAGCAAGGCGAGCGAGAATGGCAGGCGCGCGCGCGGGCAGCGAGGGGTGCCTCGCAGCAACGAGCGCTGCCTCGCCAAGCAACTGCTGCGCTACGAAGCAGCGAGCGATGTTGCGCGCAAGCGTGGCTCGGCTTGATGCGTTTGCGCGTGGCAGCTGCTCGTGCCATGCTGTGCGATCACTCGTGAGGGGCAATGCTGCCTCGAGGACTCGACGGGGCATGGGCGCAAGCCCATGGCCTCGTCTTGACCCGATTGATGCGTTTTGAATTTAATTTTTAATTTTCAGTTCGGAAACGATTTTAATTAATTTTAAAATTCGTAATTTAAATTGTTTTCTTGGATTTTAATTTTGAATATTATAATTACTATAAATTTTATTTATACTAATTATTTTACTAAAATTAAATCTTGAATTAATTTAAATTCGTTTAATTCAACTGAAGTAAATTAAATTAATGGATTCGATTATAAATTTATATGAGCTTTAAATGTTAATTAAATTTGTATGTTTCCGGTTAGACTAGAAATACATTTTTATGTTTAAAATTAGTAAAGCATATGAATTTATTGGTTTAAGTGGAAGAATTTTTAGTCATAAACTCGTGATTAGGTCTACAAATCCTTTAAGGTTAAACAACTTGATTAGAATTAATAAGGACTGAATAATTGGTAGATTATTGGTGCCCTTAAATAATTGCTGCAAATATTTATGTGATGCATAACGTGTTTTACTAACCAGCTATGTGGGCCATTCATGATAATGAATGGGTGAATGGTATATATTGTATATGTACTGTTTTGCAGGTTATGGAGTGACTAGTATGGCCCAAATAGGATAGAAAATATGGTCTGCGTACCATTAATTTGAATGTAATTGGTCTAATGCACCAAATTTGTTTTTCAATTTAAATATGGTTTGCGTACCATCAAATAGTTGTAATTAGTTTAATTATAGCTTATCCTATTTGAAGAAAATGGCGCCTCCCACGGTGAAATTCAAGACGAAGTTACCATTTTCGAGACGGACTTTGAAGTTCAAGCTTCAAGATGAAGTCGGGCCATACTAGATCACATTTATCTTATGCATGCTTTAAGTTATTTATTGCTTTAAATATGTCTTAATTATGCATGAGATTGTGGCTTGATTATGTTCCAAAATTAAGGATTTTAGTTCACTTAAAATCTAACCAACACAGTAAGAGCCTTAAGTTCCAAACTTAAAAATTGAGTTAAAAGGTGTCATGCCAAAATAAACACTTGCTTGGATATCCTTTACATCAATCTAGTAATAGTTTTCGCTCAGCGAGGTGTTACTTATTGGTCCTAAAGGGGTAAGGTACACAAATAATTGTGAGTACATGTTAGTTTTGGTGAAACTCAACGATATAAGTAAGGAGTCCTTTTATGTCGTGGCAAAATCGATAGGTTTACCTAATAAGTTCTTAGACGTACCTAATAGTTTCTAGACTATTAGCAAAAGGCTTTTGCTTACCTAAAAGATTTTAGAATTGAGTCTAAATACATAATGTGCTTAATTCTTCAATGGGTTTTAGGGTCTTGGAATCATTTTATTCACACCTGCCGGAACACATAACTTGAATAAAATTCTTAATGAACATTAAATTATGCATGTATGCTAGAATTTAAGTTTATTAAGAGAAACTGTGAATGGTTATTTATTTTTTTATTCTTTTCAATTGTAGTTTTAATTATGGCAAACAACAATTCATTCAACATTCGATCAATTCTCGAAAAGGAGAAGTTGAGCGGGAAAAACTTCCTTGACTGGAAAAGGAACTTGCAAATAGTTCTTATGCAGGAAGAAAAGGAGTATGTCCTGGAAGAGGCGATGCCCGAAGCCGCAGGCGAAGGGGTCACTCAGGCAGCCCTCAATCGTTGGATTGATGCCAATAAGGATGTGAAATGTCTAATGCTTGCAACCATGAGTGCAGATCTACAGAAAACGTTCATCAACTCAAATGCTTTCACGATCATCAGTGAGTTAAAGAACATGTTCCAAGATCTGGCTCGAGTCGAAAGATTCGAGACTCATAGGCAAATTCTTGAGACCAAGCTTAAGAAAGGCGAGCCCGTAAGTCCACATGTTCTCAAAATGATTGGACTCATTGAGAATATGAGTCAGCTGGATCAGCAATTCTCTCAGGAAATGGCTGTAGACACCATCCTCCATTCTCTTCATAGCGGGTATGATCAGTTCAAGCTGAACTACAGTATGAATAGTCTGGACAAAACGCTCACTGAGCTTCACGGTATACTGAAGACCGCTGAAAAGACGCTCAAAAGTAATAAGCAAGATGTGCTTATGGTGCGTGGGGGCAAGTTCAAGAAATCAGGAAAGAAGAGGAATGCTAAGAAAGGTGGCAACAAGGCCAGCCAAACTAAGCAACCAACTGGCACCAAATCTGAAAAGAGGAAGGTCAGTCAACCCACTTCTGAATCTGAATGCTTCTACTGCAAGAAGAAGGGGCATTGGAAGAGAGATTGCTTGAAACTAAAGGAAGATCAGAAGAACAGAACAGTCGTTCCATCTTCAGGTATTTTCGTTATAGACTGTATACTTGCTAATTCAACTTCTTGGGTATTAGATACAGGTTGTGGCTCACACTTATGTTCCAAACCACAGGGACTAAGAAGAAGTAGAAAGTTAAGCAAGGGTGAAGTCGACCTACGAGTGGGAAATGGAGCACGGATTGCTGCATTAGCTGTAGGAACTTATTATTTGTCGTTTCCCTCTGGGCTAGTTTTGGAACTGGAAGAGTGTTTCCATGTTCCAAGTCTTACTAAAAACATCATTTCTGTTTCTTGCTTAGATGCTAAGGGATTTTCCTTTTTAATAAAAGACAATAGTTGTTCGTTTTATTTTAAGGAGATGTTTTATGGATCTGCTAGATTTTTCAATGGACTTTATTTATTAGATCACGACAAACAAGTTTATAACATAAATACCAAAGGCCAAAAAGGATGATTCAGATCTCACCTATCTGTGGCATTGTCGATTAGGCCATATTAACTTGAAACGCATGGAAAGACTTCAAAAGGAAGGAATTCTAGAATCATTTGACTTAGAGGATTATGGTAAGTGCGAATCATGTTTACTTGGCAAAATGACAAAGCAACCTTTCTCTAAAGTTGGAGAAAGAGCAACTGAACTATTGGGTTTAATCCATACAGATGTATGTGGACCAATGAGTACAAATGCTAGGGGTGGTTTCAGCTACTTTACCACTTTCACTGATGACTTCAGTGGATATGGTTATGTCTACCTAATGAAGCATAAGTCTGAATCCTTTGACAAATTCATGGAATTTCGGAGTGAATCAATTAGGCAAGAAGATTAAAGCACTGCGGTCTAATAGAGGCGGTGAATATCTGAGCCATGAATTTGATGACCATCTGAAAAGAATGTGGAATTCTATCAGAATTGACTCCTCCTGGAACACCACAATGGAACGGTGTGTCGGAACGGAGGAATAGAACCTTGCTAGACATGGTTAGGTCAATGATGGGTCAGGCCGAACTTCCAATAGAATTTTGGAGACATGCACTAAATACAGCTGCACTCACTATAAATAGAGCTCCGTCTAAAGCTGTTGAAAAGAATCCATATGAGTTATGGTTTGGAAGCCTCCAAATGTGTCTTTTCTTAAGATTTGGGGATGTGAAGTATACGTCAAGCGATTAATTTCAGACAAACTTCATCTAAAATCTGACAAATGTATCCTTGTGGGCTATCCAAAGGAAACAAAGGGGTATTACTTCTACAATACATCTGAGAACAAAGTGTTTGTTGCTCGAGATGGTATCTTTTTGGAAAAGAATCACATTTCCAAAATGACAAGTGGGAGAAAAGTAGACCTTGAAGAAATTCGAGTCGAACAACAAACTCTAGAGAATGCTCAAGATGACATTCAAGATGAAACTCAGAGATCTTTAGAAGTATTTGGTGAGAATCATGGTCAATCTAGAGATGTAACCCCGCGTACATCGCAGATATATAGATCTCAACCGGAAAGGTACTTAGGTATTTTGACGAACGAGAGATATGATGTTCTATTACTTGAAAGTGATGAACCTGCGACTTACAAGCAAGCTATGAGGAGCCCTAGCTCCAAGCAATGGCAAGAAGCCATGCAATCTGAATTAGACTCCATGTCTGAAAACCAAGTATGGGATTTGGTCGATTTGCCAGATGGCTACCAAGCCATTGGAAGCAAATGGGTTTTCAAACTGAAAAAGGACAAGGATGGGAAACTTCAAGTTTTCAAAGCTAGATTGGTTGCAAAAGGTTACAGGCAAGTCCACGGTGTGGATTACGATGAAACCTTTTCACCAGTTGCAATGCTAAAATCTATTCGGATAATGTTAGCAATCGTTGCATATTACGATTACGAAATATGGCAGATGGATGTCAAAACCGCTTTCTTAAACGGCGTTTTAACAGAAATTGTGTTTATGACACAGCCTGAGGGTTTTGAGGATCCAAAGGATGCTAAAAAGGTATGCAAGCTAAAGAAATCAATCTACGGATTGAAGCAGGCATCCAGGAGATAGAATATACGTTTTGATGAAGCAGTCAGTGACTTTGGTTTCATCAACAATGCAGACGAATCTTGTGTATACAAGAAGGTCAGTGGGAGCAAAATTGTTTTTCTAGTATTATATGTCGACGACATATTACTTATCGGAAATGACATTCCTATGTTAAACTCTGTCAAGATTTGGCTTGGGAAATGTTTTTCGATGAAGGATCTAGGAGAAGCACAGTACATATTGTGCATCAAGATTTACAGAGATAGATCTAAAAGGATGATTGGACTTAGTCAAAGCACTTATATCAATAAGGTACTTGATAGGTTCAAGATGGTAAACTCCAAGCGAGGCTACCTACCCATGTCTCATGGAATGACTCTAAGCAAGACTCAGTGCCCAAAAATGAATGGGATTCCATATGCATCATTGATTGGTTCAATAATGTATGCTATGATATGTACACGTCCGGATGTTGCGTACGCACTCAGTGCTACGAGCAGATACCAGTCAGACCCAGGAGAGGCACATTGGACTGCTGCCAAGAACATTCTGAAGTACCTGAAAAGGCACAAAGATGAATTCCTGGTCTATGCTGGAGATGATGAATTAATTATTGAAGGCTATACAGACGCAAGTTTCCAAACCGGCAAAGATGATTTCAGATCACAGTCTGGGTTTGTCTTTTGCCTCAACGGAGGTGCAGTAAGCTGGAAAAGTGCTAAGCAAAGCACCATTGCGGATTCTACAACTGAAGCGGAGTACATTGCTGCACATGAAGCAGCAAAGGAAGCTATATGGCTAAGGAAGTTCATAGGTAAACTTGGTGTAGTCCCCTCCATTAAGGACCAATGGCCCTGCATTGTGATAATAACGGAGCTATTGCACAAGCAAAGGAGCCTAGACACCACCAAAGAGTCAAGCATGTACTTCGTAGATTTTACCTTCTACGAGAGTTCGTTGAAAGAAAAGAAGTCGAGATAAGAAAGATTGGAACTGATGACAACATATCAGATCCATTTACTAAACCTCTGCTGTAGGCGAAGCACAACTCGCACACTGCAGCTATGGGAATAAGGCATATTGGAGAATGGCTTTGATGTCCTTATTTAATGTTTTAAAGTTTTAGAGTTTAATTCTTTGTAAAACATTATTGGTTAATCATTCACAATAAATGAATAGAATTCATTTTTCCATTTAATTTGTGGTTTATTAAATGATGAGTCCCTTCAATTTGACGATATATTCAAGATAGACTGTCAGGACCAGTCCTATGACTAAGAAATGTCTATCAAGTGAACTTGAATGTCAAAGGTTGAAAATGGTCCCTGGTCGGAGTTTTCTTTAAAATTGGACGCATAGAAAACGTTAGACGACTGAAATGCAAGATGACTAATAGTTCTGTTTCTTGAACTATGTGGACATGGCAATTTCGTAATCATTTGCATAGATACTTACTTTGGGAAGACTAGTATCGGAAAGACCTATGAAACTTTACTGTAAGAGATGAAAATCTGTCATAAGTAAATTTCATTAAAATTATTAGACACTAAATCCTCAATACCTGAGTGATTTGAGATTACTTGTTTGAGAACTGGTTGCTTTGACGTTGACCAACCGTCGCACCGTAAAAGGAGGCTATAAGGCAACGCTCAGGTAATCACCTATCAAACGAAGTCTAATCTCAAGATCGGAGAGCTAGAAACTGTGAAATGCATGGCCGTGCTCGGATGAATCATAGGCTATGATTATCTGTTTATTTGATCAGTTGAACTCTGAAACCGAGAAACACCTCTGGACATAATAAGGATGACAACTCTTACCTTATGTTCAAGAGAAAACATCGAGCGACAAAGGAATTAGGTAATGCACACTTGTCCCTAAGGACAAGTGGGAGACTGAAGGAAATAATGCCCTTGGTCCAAGTATTCATATAATATTAAGTCTAATAAATGCGGTTCAGTATTAATTGACAAGTTAATAATTCAGTGAGATCAAGTGAGCTGAATGCCTAGCTAGAGTCCGCTTCACTTCAAGTGGAATTATGATATTAATCCACAGCTTACTCTTGACTGAACCCGTACGGTCACACAAATAGTACGTAAACGGATCAAGTATTTAATGGTATTAAATACTCCATCTATGGGTATTCGGAATCGACGGATCTTGGTTTCAGTGGGAGCTGAGATCGTCACAAGCAAGAAATGAATACTCCGAAAACGATGATATTACCGGAAACGGAAATATGGATCGTATCGGTAATATAAATATTATCCAAGTCGTAGATGTTGCCGGAAATGGAAACATGGTACGTATCGGAAAATATTATTGGAAATGGAAATATTACCGGAATCGGAAATATTGTAGGAAACGGAAATATTATCGGAATCGGAAAATAATTCCGGAAACGGAAATATTAAATATTTGTTCAAAACGGAAATTAATTCCGGAATCGAAAATATTAAATATTATTCGTATCGGAAATGAATTCCGGAACCGGGAATTTAATCGGAAGCGCAACGTACGAATTAGCATCGGACGACGCTTGCTAGACGAAGGCCCAGCATGAAGCCAGGTCCGCGCCCAGCAAGCCGAGCGCCCAGCAAGCCGAGCGCCCAGCAAGCCGAGCGCCCAACATGGAGTTGCCACAGCCTCGCCAGGCACAGCGCAAGGCCAGGCCCAGCAAGGCCTTGGCGCGCGCACGCTAAGCGTGCTGTTGGGCTGCGAGCAGCGACTGCTCGTGTGGGCCGCAAGGCCTGCGCGGGTGGTGCGATGCTCGTGGCCATACGATGCTCATGTTCGTAAAAAATCCTAATCCTATCGGAATTAGTGTATTGATTAAATCCTAATCCTAATAGATTAAATTTATTATTTAGAGTTCAAGTTGGATTCTAATGAATAAATCCAAATCCTAGTAGGATTATAATTCCTTTTCCATACCTCTATAAATAGGTGCCTAGGGTCATAATTTATAAACATAATTGAAGTATTCAAAGGTAAGATTTTCAAGAAAAATCAGCCACTCTCTTGCCCCTATTTAGCCGACATCTATACTACCTTAAGGGCGATTCTAGTTGGTCAAGCTTAAGGCGTATCCAGACGTGCTGTGGACTATCTACGGAGGGACGACACTTGGAGTCCTAAAGACTTGTTCTTGTTCGGTTCGGGCGCAGCTAGGGAGGGCACGCAACAAAGTGTATGCATCTGAATTATGCTAAATGATTATGTGTGAATAATATGTTTCCTGACTTTATGGTTTTTCCGCATGATTTATGTTTTGTCATATGTATCATAACCTAACAACACGTAGCGTCCATTGCTTTGTGCGTGCAAGATTCATGAGCGGATTATTTAAAAATCAAAACTTTTTAATTTAAAATTAATGACAAATTAATAAATCATATTAATTTCATAAATTTAGGGCGAAAAATCGAAAATTTATTATTCAAATTAATTTCCGATTATCATGGATTCAAATCTAGGTCATAAAAAATTTAAATTTACAAATTTAACAATTTTCATGGTGATTTTTAATCATGGATACCTAATTAAATTGTCAATTAATTATGAAAAACAAATCAAATTCTAAATTATTCGAATTTCAACAAATTAATTACAATTACAAATTAGTTTGTATAATTAACAAGCTTAGGCATTTAAATTTGTTAAACATATACAGTAGGTCAATCAAAAATTCAAGATTTATAAACAAGAATCGCAAATATTTAATTTAACATCTTAAAAATTACAAATTTTGCGTTCGAAAAACTAAAACCTCCGAAAACTCATAATTAGGCTTTGAATTTGGGAATTCTGGGTTCGGCATCAAATTTGTGATTTTAGTAAAAAAATTAAAACGCCATTTACATGCGAAATACACTATAAAATTATACGATTCCGACCATTATTGACCATTATTGATTAAATAGTCGCACGAATTTGCAATTAATTACAAAAATCGAAATTAAGCACCCCTTTAATTCATTGCGAATTTATAAAATTTAACCATGTTAACTAATTATTATGGAATTAATTAGAGGCTCGTGATACCACTGTTAGGTTATGATACATATAAATCATATATATTTCATGCGGAAAAACCATAAAGCCAGGAATCCAAATTAATTGCCACATAACAATTAGCATAATTTAGGATGCATACTCTTTGTAGCGTGCCCTCCCTAGCTGCTCCCAAACCGAACAAGAACAAGTTTAGGACTCCAAATGTCGTCCCTCCGTAGATAGTCCACAGCACGTTCGGATCCGCCTTAGATTTAATTAACTAGAATTGCACCTAAGGTATTATGTTATTCGAATAATTTGAGGCAAATTAATCTTAGTTTTAATCCTTAAAACTATGTGAATACTTGAGATTATGTGTTTATTAATTGTGAATGCCATCACATATTTATAGGGTAGGAATAATGGAATTAGAAGCCTACTAGGTTTCAAGTAATCTAATTCTATTAGAATTAGACCTTAATTAAAACTAGTAACTTTAGGAAATTAATCTTTTAATCTAATCTTAATTGCTTAAGGATTTGATGCATGCACGAACTTCAACACACACACGCGCACGACCCACAAGGGGCGCAGGCCATGCGCGCGCGCGGAGAAGCCCCGACTGCTCGCAGCACACGACTTGCTCGCAGCCCATGGGCGCGCCAGCTGCCATGCGCGTCGGGCCTGGCCTTGCGCTGGGCCTTGCGTGCCTTGGTTGCTGTTGCGCTGCCTTGCGCGGTGGGCTTGCTAGGCGCGCGCCTGGCTTCGTGTTGGGCCTTGCTTCTAGAAAGCTCGTCCGATGTAAATTTCGTACGACGTGTTTCCGATTAATTTTCCGATTCCAGAATTCATTTCCGATTCGAACAATATTTAATATTTTCGATTCCGGAATCAATTTCTGCTTCGAACAAATATTTAATATTTCCGATTCCGGAATTTTTTTTCGATTTCGATAATAGTTCCGATTCTGACAATATTTTCGTTTCCGGCAATATTTCCATTTCCGATAATATTTTCCGATACGTACCATGTTTCCGTTTCCTGCAACATCTACGACTTGGATAATATTTATATTTCCGATACGATCCATATTTCCGTTTCCGGCAATATCATCGTTTCCGGAGTATTCATAATTTGCCTTTGACGATTTCAGTTCCCACTGGAACCGAGATCCGTCGATTCTGAATATCCATAAATGGAGTATTTAATTCCTTTAAATACTTGATCCGTTCACGTACTATTTGTGTGACCCTACAGGTTCAGTCAAGAGTAAGCTGTGGATTAATATTATTATTTCCACTTGAACTGAAGCAGCCTCTAGCTAGGCATACAGTTCACTTGATCTCACTGAATTATTAACTTGTATAATTAATACTGAACCGTATTTATTAGAATTAGCATTAAATGCATACTTGGACCACGGGAATTATTTCCTTCACAATCCATTCTTGCAATCTATGAACACTCACTTTGATTCATAGTACGCCCAATAACTGCTTTTATAGCCTCCTTTTACGGTGCGACGTTTAGCTAGCATCAAAGCGAACTAATTCTCAAACGAGAAGACATAATCGCTCATGTTCTGAGGAATGGTTCTAATCACCATTAATGAGAACTACTTATGACATGACTTTAATCTCTTAAAGTGTTCTCATGGTCAATCCGATACAAGATCCAATAAGTATCTATGCAAAAGATTCTGACATCCAGTAAATCTAGTTCAAGAAACAGAACAAAAAATCTACTTGCAATCTAATCTTCATTAGTCATTGGTCGTCCACCTTTCAATAACCTGGATTAGGGATCCTTTGTGACTTCAATATTCAAGTTCACTTATGGGTGTTTCTTTGTCGAAGAATCCATCTTGACATCCCATTTGAATGATTTGAATCACATGGACTTATCATTTAATACCAAACCAAAATTAAATGAATATGAAATAATAAATTTCATAAATATGAAATGGTTAAACCAATTGTTTTAAACATAGATCTAACAGATGTTCTAAAACAAAACTTAGAAATTCAAAGCCATCAACAAATATGCTTGATTTCCATGGTTGCTACATGTGCGTTGTGCTTCGCTTGTGGCAACGGTTTAGTCAATGGATCCGCGAGGTTTTCGTCAGTTCGAACCTTGTAAATCTCGATTTCTTTCCTTTCAACAATCTCTCGAAGTATATGAAATCGCCGTAGTACGTGCTTGGATTTCTGGTGGCTCCTAGGCTCCTTTGCTTGGGAAATGGCTCCGCTATTATCACAATACAAACCCACTTGTCCTTTAATGGAGGGGACAACCCCAAGTTCTTCGATGAACTTCCGAATCCAAATAGCTTCCTTTCCTGCTTCTGAGGCAGCAATGTACTCGGCTTCAGTTGTAGAATCCGCAATAGTGCTTACTGCTCCGTCATTAAGGCAGAACACAAACCCAGACTGTGATCGGAAATCATCTCTGTCGGTTTGAAAGCTTGCGTCTGTATATCCCTTAACAATCAACTCATCTGTACCACCATAAACTAAAAACTGATCCTTTGTCCTTTTCAGGAGCTTTAGGATATTCTTGGCAGCAGTCCAATGTGCCTCACCTTGTTCTGACTGGTACCTGATCGTTGCACTGAGGGCGAACGAAACATCCGGCCTTGTATAAATCATAGCATACATGATGGATCCAATAGCCAAAGCGTATGGAATTCCACTTATCTTTCTACGCTCATCAAATGTTTTTGGACACTGAGTCTTGCTTAGATATGTGCCATGTGACATGGGTAGATGGCCTCTCTTGGCTTCCATCATATTGAACCTAGCTAGCACTTTGTCAATGTAAGTGCTCTGGCTTAGTCTAATCATCCTCTTAGATCTATACCTATAGATCTTGATGCCCAACATGTACTGTGCCTCTCCTAAGTCCTTCATTGAGAAACAGTTTCCAAGCCAAGTCTTTACAGACTCCAACATAGGAATGCCGTTTCTAAAAAGTAGTATGTCATCTACATACTGTCAGGTTATGATACATATAATTAAATAAATCATGCGGAAAAACCATAAAGCCAGGAATCCAAATTAATTGCCACATAAAAATTAGCATAATTTAGGACACATACACTTTGTATCGTGCCCTCCCTAGTTGCGCCCGAACCGAACAAGAACAAGTCTAGGACTCCAAATGTCATCCCTCCGTAGATAGTCCACAGCACGCTCGGATCCGCCTTATATTGAATTAACTTGAATTGCACCTAAGGTTCTATGTAATTTTCGGATTTTATAGCAAATAAAAATCTAAGTTTTAAGCCTAAAACTTATATGAATACTTGAATTAGATTGTCCATAAATTGTGAATATGATCACTTATTTATAGAGTAGGGAAATCGGATTCTAGAATCCTACTAGGAATCAATTTAACTAATTTGAATTTAACTTAAATTCAATCACCTAATTCTAGTAGATTTAGGAATTTAATCTAAACGAATCCTAATCGATCAAGGCTTCGTACACAAACAAAAACACACACGCACAGCCCACGAAGGGCGCTGTGCGCGCACGCTAAGCTCGGCCCAGCAGCTGATCGCAGCCCACGAAGGGCGCGCCAGCTTGCTGGCCTTGCTCGCGGGCCTGGCCTTGCTTCTCGCTTGGCTGGGCTTGCTTGCTTGGTCGCAGCGGGCTGCGCCTATGTACTTGTGCGCGTGGGTTTTGCTAGGCGTTGGGCCTAGCTTCGTGTTGGGCCTTGTGTCTAGCATGCTCATCCGATGTTTATTTCGTACGTCGCGCTTCCGATTAATTTTCCGATTCTGGAATTCATTTCCGATACGAACAATATTTAATATTTTTGATTCCGGAATACATTTCCGTTTCAAACAAATATTTAATATTTCAGTATCCGGAATTATTTTCCGATTCCGATAACATTTCAGATTCCGACAATATTTCCGTTTCCAGCAATATTTCATATTCTGGAAATATTTCCATTCCCGATAATATTTTCTGATACGTACCATGTTTCCGTTTCCGGCAACATCTACGACTTGGATAATATTTATATTTCCGATGCGATCCATATTTCCGTTTCCGGCAATATCATCGTTGCCGGAGTATTCATAATTTGCCTTTAACGATCTCAGCTCCTACTGGAACCAAAATCCGTCGATTCCGTATATCCATAGATGGAGTATTTAATTCCATTAAATACTTGATCCGTTCACGTACTATTTGTGTGACCCTACGGGTTCTGTCAAGAGTAAGTTGTGGATTAATATTATTATTTCCACTTGAACTGAAGCAGCCTCTAGCTAGGCATACAGTTCACTTGATCTCACTGAATTATTAACTTGTATAATTAATACTGAACCGCATTTATTAGACTTAACATTAAATGCATACTTGGACCAAGGGAATTATTTCCTTCACATACAAGACTAGAAATTCAATTTTACTCCCACTGACCATCTTGTATACACAAGATTCATCCTGATTCTTGATGAAGCCAAACTTATTGACTGCTTCATCAAATCGTTTATTCCAAATCCTTGATGCATGCTTTATTCCATAAATGGATTTCTTAAGCTTGCATAACTTTCTTTGATTCTTTTGATCGACAAAACCCTCTGGCTGCGTCATAAACACAGTCTCTTCAAAAACACCATTCAAGAAGGCAGTTTTGACATCCATTTGCCATATTTCATAGTCATGAAATGCGGCAATCGCAAGGATAATCCGAATAGACTTAAGCATTGCGACTGGAGAAAAGGTTTCATCGTAGTCAACGCCGTGAACTTGCCTGTAACCTTTTGCTACCAATCTAGCCTTGTATATGTATACAACTTCATCTTTGTCTTTCTTCAATTTGAAGACCCATTTGCATTCGATAGGTGTAAACCCATCCGGAAAATCTACCAAATCCCAAACTTGATTTTCAGACATGGAGTCTATTTCATATTTTATGGCCTCTAACCATTTAGTGGGTCTTGGGCTCGTCATAGCTTGCTTGTAAGTCATAGGTTCATCACTATCTAATCTGAGAACGTCTAAGTTTTCAGTCAAGAGGACGCATGTCCATCTGTCCGGCTGAACCTTAGTTTTATTTGACTTACGAGGGGCAACAACATTTTGAGGAACTACTCCCACTGGCTCTTCTAAAGACCTTGGAGGTTCATCATCCTGAACTACTTCTAAAGATTTCTTGGTTCGTTGTTCGTCTCAAATCTCTTCGAGGTCTATTATTCTCCCACTTGTCAATTTGGAAATATGATTTTTTTCCAAAACGACACCGTCACGAGCAACGAATATCTTGTTGTCTGACTTGTTGTAGAAGTAATACCCCTTTGTTTCTTTTGGATACCCAATTAAGAAACATTTGTCAGATTTTGGTTCGAGCTTGTCCGAAATTAATCGCTTGACATATGTTTCGCAACCCCAAATCTTTAGAAAATACAACTTTGGAAGTTTTCCAGTCCACAATTCGTATAGAGTCTTTTCAACAGCTTTTGACGGAGCACGATTCAGTGTGAGTGTTGTTGTTTGCAACGCATGTCCCCAAAATTGTAAAGGAAGTTCGGCTTGACCCATCAATGACCAGACCATATGGAGTAAGGTCCTGTTTCTCCGTTCTGACACTCCATTCTATTGAGGTGTCCCCGGAGCAGTCAATTAAGAAAGAATACTGCATTCTTTTAGATGGTCCTCAAACTCGTGGCTAAGATATTCACCTCCTTGATCTCATCTTAGAGCTTTAATTTTCTTGCCATGTTGATTCTCTACTTCATTTTGAAATTCTCGGAATTTCTCAAACGATTCAGACTTGTGTTTTATTAAGTAAATATAGCCATATCTACTGAAATCGTTCGTAAACGTTGTGAAATAGCTGAACTCACCTCTAGCTTTCGTACTCATAGGCCCACATACGTCCGTATGTATTAGCCCTAGTAGTTCGCTTTCTCTTTCTCCTACCTTTGAGAAAGGTTGCTTTGTCATTTTGCCAAGTAAACAAGATTCGCATTGATCAATCTTCTCTAAGTCGAATGTTTCTAGAATTCCCTTCCGTTGAAGTAATTCCATGTCCTTTGTGTTTATATGGCCTAATCGACAACGCCACAAAAATGTAAGATCCGAATCACCAGTTTTAGCCTTTTTAGTATTTATGTTATAAATGTGTTTGCTCGTATCTAGTACATATAGACCATTTTCTTGTTGTGCTGAACCATAAAACATTCCATTCAAAGCAAAAGAACAACTATTGTCTTTAAATTGAAAACTAAAACCTTTAGAATCCAAACTTGAAACGGAAATGATGTTTCTGGTGATACTAGGAACATAGTAAAAGTTTTCTAGTTCCAAAACAAAACCACTAGGCAAAGAAACAAAATAAGATCCTACGGCTATTGCAACAATCCGTGCTTCATATCCCACGCGTAGATCCCTCTCGCCTTTATCAAGCCTTCTACTTCTCCTTAGTCCCTGTGAATTGGAACATAAGTGTGAGCCACAACCAGTATCTAATTCCCAAGAAGTAGAATTAGCAAGATTACAACATATATACCTGAAGTAGAAGCAACGTTCCCGTTCTTCTCATCTTCCTTTCTCTTCAAGCAATCCCTCTTCCAATGCCCCTTCTTCTTGCAGTAGAAGCATTCAGAGTCGGCAGGAGAACGAGTCACCCTCTTCTGTTTACCAGAACTGGTGCCGTTGGACTTAGGTGAGGTCGTAAGCTTATTGCCCTTACCCTTCTTTCCCTTTCCGTTGCCAGATTTCTTGAAATTCTTGCCCTTACGCACCATAAGCACGTCGTGCTTATTCTCTTGCTTGAGCGTCTTTACAGCGGTCTTCTGCATATCGTGAAGCTCAGTAAGAGTTGTCTCCATGTTGTTCATGTTGTAATTCAACTTGAACTGATCATATCTACTATGAAGCGAATGGAGAATGATGTCAATAACCCTCTCATTTGAGACGTCGGAATCTAGAGCTGTCATGTTCTCAAAGAGTCCAATCATTTTAAGAACATGTGGGCTAACTGTTTCTCCTTTCTTGAGCTTAGTCTCAAGGATCAACCTCTGAGTCTCGAATCTCTCGATTTTGGCTTGGTCCTGAAACATGTTCTTCAACTCCGAGATGATTAGGTAAGCATCCAAGTTAATGAACGTTTTCTGAAGTTCAGGATTCATGGATGCAAGCATCACACATTTGACATCCCTGTTGGCCTGGATCCAACGATTAAGGGCAGCTTGAGTCACCTCCGGCCCGGCGGCCTCTGGTAACTATTCCTCTAGGACATATTCCTTTTCCTCATGCATTAGAACTATTTGCAAGTTCCTTTTCCAGTCGAGGAAATTGTTACCGTTCAACTTCTCTTTGTCGAGAATTGAACGCAGGTTGAAAGTTTTGTTATTGTTTGCGGCCATTTGATTAGTACATTTGAAAAGAATTCACAATAAATAATCATTCATAACTTAATAACTTTGAAATAAATGTTAGCATGCAATCACTAAAGATATTAAACATTTCATTAATGCAAAAAGCAAAAACATGGTCCAAAATGAATGAAACGATTCCAAGACCCTAAAAGTCCTAAATCCTTAAGGAGCTTTGGCATGTCTTAAGTAGTTTAAGATTCTAGATAAGCAAAACCTATTGCTAGTAATCTCCAAATTACTCTTTGTTAATAAATTAATACCATAATATATCCCATTGCCACAACATAATGTCATTGTTGTTTGAGTTGAAACCACAATCAACGTGCTCATTTGGGACGCCTTACCATCTAAGTCAACTAATATAGAACCTCGCTTTGGCGTAAACCTACTACGTTAGATCCTTAGTTTTTTTTAAGTGCTTGATTTGGAAGGCAATTTTTAAACTCAATATTACTTTGGACCTAGTTGTTTCTATGTTAGTTTGATTATTTAGTGAACTTAATCTAACCGAGTCATACAAACAACCTATTCATGTATAATATACATTCATTGAAGTATAATATATATAAACTGCATAAATAAATTGGTGAACTAGTATGGCCCAAAACTCTTGTCTTGAAGCATCCAATCTTCTTCACCATCTTGTTAGCTTGGGATCGTCTTGAATCTTCATTCAATGCTAACTTAAAGTTCTAAACTAGAAATACTTGAAAATAATAAAATTACATCAAAATTTCCATCGTTCGCAGATCATATTTAAAACTTTACATTCAAAGATAGAACGGTTCGCAGACCGTATTAACTATCCCAAAATGGCCATACTAGTCACTTGGAGTACCTGCATTACATAAAATATATATTCCATGCATTCACCCATTCGTATGCTAAAACGAATGGCCCATATTAATTATGCAAGTATTTACGTGAATTAATTAAAATTCACGTTCACATAAACACGTCCTAAAATATTAATCAATTTCCAAATTATTAAACCTTAGACTTTATTCTAATTAAAATTGAATTTAATTAAAATAATGCGACCTACGAAAATAATTAAAATAATTATTTCATTTTTAATTTCATTTAGCGGCTCCCACTCAAATCAATAATTATTCCGGATAATTAATTATTTAAATATTAAATGAAACTCGCGGCCCGGCCCAAGTAAATAAAATAATTATTAATTATCCCGTTAGCCAAATTAATGCAAACATAAAAGTCAAGCCCAACGAAACAACAATTTTTTTTTGTTTGAGTGCAAGTGCGGGCTGGGCTTGCGCCCAGCCCAGCAATGCATACTGTGGCATACGAGTCACACGAGCAAAGCCCATGCCCCTCGCAGCCAGCGCCCACGTACCCGCAGCATTGCCGTTGCCCCTGTGTGCTGTGTGCTCGACGCTGCGCAAGGCAAGGTGCCTTGCTTTCTCGCAGCTCTCGCAAGCCAAGGCGCCTGCCTTGATCGCTCTTTCCTCACCCAGCGCGCGCGGCACGCAGCACGCTGCTGCTGCCCTCGTTGTTGTGTCTCGTCACATGTGTGGCAGCCCGCGTAGCTCGTCGAGCCACACGTCCACCCCACCTCGAGTTCGTGCCTTTGGTTCGTGCCTACAGAGCAACTTAACTAAAAAAAATTAATTTCACAAACGTTTGCATTAAGTTATTTTTCATTAAAAAGTTACGATTTTTATTTTCGAAAAATAACGATTTTTACGATTTAATTAATTTAACAACAATCCAATTTCGTTTAAAATATTAAATCAAGGCTAACATTATTCAAATTTTAATAAAGAACGATTTCAACTGAAAATTTGAACTTTTAAATAATCAAATCTAAAACTTTAAATCGTTCTAAAAATTTAAATTTCAGATTTTTAATCAATTTGGTTTAAGTGTCGATTAAAATTAACGAAACTATTCAAAATTTTAATGCAATAATTTTTAAAATTTGCCACTGGCCATGAAATTTTATTCCCTTTTCCAATTAACAAAATTACTAGATCCAAATTATTTAAAAAATCTATTAGCGATCTAAAATTTACGAATTTGGAAAAAGCAAAATTAGGGTTTATACTTATCGAAAACGGCGGAAATTTTTACCATAATTCAAGAAAATACCCAGCAACATTGCGTCAAAATTGCAATCAATTCCGAGTAGTTTAGGTCGACTAAGTAATTTAAAAACTTCCCTAATTTATTAATTTTAACTCGAAAATTAACAAAAACGCCCAAAAACACATACTTCGAGGCCTGTTTTTGCAATTTCGTTCCCATTAAATGATCTTAGAAAATCGTTTTCAATAAGATTAGGGTCAGAAAAGTCAAAAATACGAATATTTTTTATTTCAGAACCTATTACACAATTAATCCAATAATTCCGAAAAAATCAACAAAAATTCCAAAAATTTCAACAACAGCAAAAAAAATAAAACCATGCTAAAAAATTCTTTGAATACACAAGGCTCTAATACCACTGTTGGGGAATACAGTTAAACATACATAACATGTGCGGAACATCCCCAAAGCCAGGAAACATGTATAAAGCACAGTTTAAGCAAACTTACATTCGAAGCGTGTTTTACCGAGTCTTATATCAACAACCACGAACAAAGAACTCCACTTGTTGTTCCTCTACTTAGTTCACCGACACGTTCAGATCCGTATTGATTATTGTAGCTTAGACAACGCACAAGATATTTGCTTTTCGGGATATGATGAACAGTTTTCACAGAGAGAAAACTGAAGAGCGTAATATTGGAATTAGGTTTAGGGTTTCTGGAAAACTTAATGTGTGTTGGGTTGTGTGCAAAAATATAATAACCAAATATTATATTAGTGTAACGGGCCAAGACAAGGCCTTGACCGGCCACACTTACACACACGGCCTCACAGACCCACGCCTAGCCACACGCTGCAGGCCGAAGCCCACAACGCGCGCAACCGAGCAGCTGGATCGTGGGCCTTGCATGCTCGTTGCTGCGCGCTTTGTTAGGTTATGATACATATGACAATTCATAAATCATGCGGAAAAACCATAAAGCCAGGAAAACATATTATTTACACATAATCATTTAGCATAGTTTAGATGCATACTCTTTGTTGCGTGCCTTCCCTAGCTGCGCCCGAACCGAACAAGAACAAGTCTTTAGGACTCCAAGTGTCGTCCCTCCGTAGATAGTCCACAGCACGTCCGGATCCGCCTTAAGATTGACCAACTAGAATCGCCCTTAAGGTACTATTTTTTTCGGCACTTTATAGGCAATTATGTAATTGAATTTTGCTCTCAAAAACTTACTTTGAATACTTGAATTCTCTCTGTAAATATGTGACCCTAGGCACCTATTTATAGAGTTATGGAAAAGGATTTGGAATCCTATTAGGATACTAATTTATTTAATTATAACCCTACTAGGACTCTAATTAAATAAACTAAATCTTTTAGGATAAGATTAATCATATGACAAATCCCGGCAGCTTTAGGATTCGAGTAGCACACAAACACACACGCACGCACAACAGCCCACGAGGGGCGCCATGCGCGCGCGCGCGCAGCCCGCGAGCTCGCAGCCCACTGCCGCAAGCCCACACGCTGCCGCAGCCTTGGCGCGCGCTGGGCCTGCCTTGCGGTGGGCCTGGCGCAGCCTTGGCTGGTGCGTTTGTGTCGCGCTGGCTTGTTGGGCGATGGCCCGGCTTCGTGCTGGCCCTCGTCTGGCAGGCCTCGTCCGATGCTAATTCGTACGATACGCTTCCGATTAATTTCCCGATTCCGGAATTCATTTCCGATACGAACAATATTTAATATTTCCGATTCCGGAATTAATTTCCGTTTCTAACAAATATTTAATATTTCCGTTTCCGGAATTATTTTCCGATTCCGATAATATTTCCGATTCTGACAATATTTCCGTTTCCGGCAATATTTCCGATTCTGGCAATATTTCCATTTCCGATAATATTTTCCGATACGTACCATGTTTCCGTTTCCGGCAACATCTACGACTTGGATAATATTTATATTTCCGATACGATCCATATTTCCGTTTCCGGCAATATCATCGTTTCCGGAGTATTCATTTCTTGCCTGTGACGATCTCAGCTCCCACTGAAACCAAGATCCGTCGATTCCGAATATCCATAGATGGAGTATTTAATGCCATTAAATACTTGATCCGTTTACGTACTATTTGTGTGACCCTACGGGTTCAGTCAAGAGTAAGCTGGGGATTAATATCATTAATTCCACTTGAACTGAAGCGGCCTCTAGCTAGGCATTCAGCTCACTTGATCTCACTGAATTATTAACTTGTTAATTAATACTGAACCGCATTTATTAGAGTTAACATTGAATGCATACTTGGACCAAGGGCATTATTAGAGTTAACATTGAATGGAGGATAATCCCAATCTTGCGATCTTGAGATTAGACTTCGTTTGATAGGTGATTACCTGAGCGTTGCCTTTATAGCCTCCTTTTACGGTGCGACGGTTGGTCAACGTCAAAGCAACCAGTTCTCAAACAAGTAATCTCAAATCACTCAGGTATTGAGGATTTAGTGTCTAATAATTTTAATGAAATTTACTTATGACAGATTTTCATTTCTTACAGTAAAGTTTCATAGGTCTTGTCCGATACTAGTCTTCCCAAAGTAAGTATCTATGCAAATGATTATGACATTGCCATGTCCACATAGTTCAAGAAACAGAACTACTAGTCATCTTGCATTCTAATCGTCTAACGTTTTCTATGCGTCCAATTTTATAGAAAACTCCGACTAGGGACCATTTTCAACCTTTGACATTCAAGTTCACTTGATAGACATTTCTTAGTCACAGGACTGGTCCTGACAGTCTATCTTGAATATATCGTCAAATTGAAGGGACTCATCATTTAATAAACCACAAATCAAATGGAAAAATGAATTCTTTTCATTTATTGTGAATGATTAACCAATAATGTTTTACAAAGATTTAAACTCTAAAACTTTAAAACATTAAACAGGGTCATCAAAGCCATTCTCCAATATGCTTGATTCCCATAGCTGCAGTGTGCGAGTTGCGCTTCGCCTGCGGCAGAGGTTTAGTCAATGGATCTGATATGTTGTCATCAGTTCCAATCTTGTTTATCTCGACTTCTTTTCTTTCAACGAACTCTCGTAGAAGGTGAAATCTACGAAGTACATGCTTGACTCTCTGGTGGTGTCTAGGCTCCTTTGCCTGTGCAATAGCTCCGTTATTATGACAATACAGGGCTATTGGTCCTTTAATGGAGGGGACTACACCAAGTTCACCTATGAACTTCCTTAGCCATATAGCTTCCTTTGCTGCTTCATGTGCGGCAATGTACTCCGCTTCAGTTGTAGAATCCGCAATGGTGCTTTGCTTAGCACTTTTCCAGCTTACTGCTCCTCCGTTGAGGCAGAAGACAAACCCAGACTGTGATCTGAAATCATCTTTGTCGATTTGGAAACTTGCGTCCGTATAGCCTTTAACAATTAATTCATCATCTCCACCATAGACCAGGAAGTCATCTTTGTGCCTTTTCAGGTACTTCAGAATATTCTTGGCAGCAGTCCAATGCGCCTCTCCTGGGTCTGACTGGTATCTGCTCGTAGCACTGAGTGCATACGCAACATCCGGGCGTGTACATATCATAGCATACATTATTGAACCAATCAATGATGCATATGGAATCCCATTCATTCGTCTACGCTCATCAAGTGTTTTTGGGCACTGATTCTTGCTTGGAGTCATTCCATGAGACATGGGTAGGTAGCCTCGCTTGGAGTCCGCCATCTTGAACGTATCAAGCACCTTATTGATATAAGTGCTTTGACTAAGTCCAATCATCCTTTTAGATCTATCTCTGTAAATCTTGATGCCCAATATGTACTGTGCTTCTCCTAGATCTTTCATCGAAAAACATTTCCCAAGCCAAATCTTGACAGAGTTCAACATAGGAATGTCATTTCCGATAAGTAATATGTCGTCGACATATAATACTAGGAAAGCAATTTTGCTCCCACTGACCTTCTTGTATACACAAGATTCGTCTGCGTTCTTGATGAAACCAAAGTCACTGACTGCTTCATCAAAACGTATATTCCAGCTCCTGGATGCCTGCTTCAATCCGTAGATTGACTTCTTTAGCTTGCATACCTTTTTAACATTCTTTGGATCCTCAAAACCTTCAGGTTGTGTCATAAACACAGTTTCTGTTAAAACGCCATTTAAGAAAGCAGTTTTGACATCCATCTGCCATATTTCGTAATCGTAATATGCAGCGATTGCTAACATTATCCGAATAGACTTTAGCATTGCAACTGGTGAAAAGGTTTCATCGTAATCCACGCCGTGGACTTGCCTGTAACCTTTTGCAACCAATCTAGCTTTGAAAACTTCAAGTTTCCCATCCTTGTCCTTTTTCAGTTTGAAAACCCATTTGCTTCCAATGGCTTGGTAGTCATCTGGAAAATCGACCAAATCCCATACTTGGTTTTCAGACATGGAGTCTAATTCAGATTGCATGGCTTCTTGCCATTGCTTGGAGCTAGGGCTCGTCATAGCTTGTTTGTAAGTCGCAGGTTCATCACTTTCAAGTAATAGAACGTCATAGCTCTCGTTCGTCAAAATACCTAAGTACCTTTCCGGTTGAGATCTATATCTTTGCGATCTACGCGGGGTAACATTTCTAGATTGACCATGATTCTCACCAGATTCTTCTAAAGATCTCTGAGTTTCATCCTGAATGTCATCATGAGCATTCTCTAGAGTTTGTTGTTCGACTCGAATTTCTTCGAGGTCTACTTTTCTCCCACTTGTCATTTTGGAAATGTGATCTTTCTCCAAAAAGACACCATCTCGAGCAACAAACACCTTGTTCTCAGATGTGTTGTAGAAGTAATACCCCTTTGTTTCCTTTGGATAGCCCACAAGGATACATTTGTCAGATTTTGGATGAAGTTTGTCCAAAATCAATCGTTTGACGTATACTTCACATCCCCAAATCTTTAGAAAAGACACATTTGGAGGCTTTCCAAACCATAATTCGTATGGAGTCTTTTCGACAGCTTTAGACGGAGCTCTATTTATAGTGAGTGCAGTTGTATTTAGTGCATGTCCCCAAAATTCTAATGGAAGTTTGGCCTGACCCATCATTGACCTGACCATGTCTAGCAAGGTTTTGTTCCTCCGTTCTGACACACCATTCCATTGTGGTGTTCCAGGAGGAGTCAATTCTGACAGAATTCCATATTCTTTCAGATGGTCATCAAATTCATAGCTCAGATATTCACCGCCTCTATCAGACCGCAGTGCCTTAATCTTCTTGCCTAATTGATTCTCTACTTCACTCTGAAATTCCTTGAATTTGTCAAAGGATTCAGACTTATGCTTCATTAGGTAGACATAACCATATCTACTGAAGTCATCAGTGAAAGTGATAAAGTAGCTGAAACCACCTCTAGCATTTGTACTCATTGGTTCACATACATCTGTATGGATTAAACCCAATAGTTCATTTGCTCTTTCTCCAACTTTAGAGAAAGGTTGCTTTGTCATTTTGCCAAGTAAACATGATTCGCATTTACCATAATCCTCTAAGTCAAATGGTTCTAGAATTCCTTCCTTTTGAAGTCTTTCTAAGCGTTTCAAGTTTATATGGCCTAATCGACAATGCCACAGATAGGTGAGATCTGAATCATCCTTTTTGGCCCTTTTGGTATTTATGTTATATACTTGTTTGTCGTGATCTAATAAATAAAGTCCATTGACTAATCTAGCAGATCCATAAAACATCTCTTTAAAATAAAACGAACAACTATTGTCTTTTATTAAAAAGGAAAATCCCTTAGCATCTAAGCAAGAAACTGAAATGATGTTTTTAGTAAGACTTGGAACATGGAAACATTCTTCCAGTTCCAAAACTAGCCCGGAGGGCAACGACAAATAGTAAGTTCCTACAGCTAATGCAGCAATCCGTGCTCCATTTCCCACTCGTAGGTCGACTTCACCCTTGCTTAACATTTTACTTCTTCTTAGTCCCTGTGGATTGGAACATAAGTGTGAGCCACAACCTGTATCTAATACCCAAGAAGCTGAATTAGCAAGTATACAGTCTATAACGAAAATACCTGAAGATGGAACGACTGTTCCGTTCTTCTGATCTTCCTTTAGCTTCAAGCAATCTCTCTTCCAATGCCCCTTCTTCTTGCAGTAGAAGCATTCGGATTCAGAAGTGGGTTGACTGACCTTCCTCTTTACAGATTTGGCGCCAGTTTTCTTAGTTGGGCTGGCCTTGTTGCCACCTTTCTTAGCATTCCTCTTCTTTCCAGATTTCTTGAACTTGCCCCCACGCAGCATAAGCACATCCTGCTTATCACTTTTGAGCGTCTTTTCAGCGGTCTTCAGCATACCGTGAAGCTCAGTAAGCGTTTTGTCCAGACTATTCATACTGTAGTTCAGTTTGAACTGATCATACCCGCTATGAAGAGAATGGAGGATGGTGTCTATAGCCATTTCCTGAGAAAATTGCTGATCCAGCCGACTCATATTCTCAATGAGTCCAATCATTTTGAGAACATGTGGACTTACGGGCTCGCCTTTCTTAAGCTTGGTCTCAAGAATTTGCCTATGAGTCTCGAATCTTTCGACTCGAGCCAGATCTTGGAACATGTTCTTCAACTCACTGATGATTGTGAAAGCATCTGAGTTGATGAACGTTTTCTGCAGATCCGCACTCATGGTGGCGAGCATTAGACATTTCACATCCTTGTTGGCATCAATCCAACGATTGAGGGCTGCCTGAGTGACCCCGTCGCCTGCGGCTTCGGGCATCGCCTCTTCTAGGACATACTCCTTTTCTTCCTGCATAAGAACTATTTGCAAGTTCCTTTGCCAGTCAAGGAAGTTCTTCCCGTTCAATTTCTCCTTTTCGAGAATTGATCGAATGTTGAATGAATTGTTGTTTGCCATATTAAAAACTACAATTGAAAAGAATAAACAAATAAATAACCATTCACAGTTTCTCTTAATAAACTTAAATTCTAGCATACATGCATAATTCAATGTTTATTAAGCATTTTATTCAAGTTATGTGTTCCGGCAGGTGTGAATAAAATGATTCCAAGATCCTAAAATCATTGAAGAACTAAGTACAGTTTGTCGAATTAATCCTAAAACATCTTAGGTAAGCAAAAGCCTTTTGCTAATAGTCTAGAAACTACTCTTGGTTGATAGGTACGTCTAAGAACTTATTAGGTAAACCTATCGATTTTGCCACGACATAAAAGGACTCCTCACTTATATCGTTGAGTTTCACCAAAACTAACATGTACTCACAATTATTTGTGTACCTTGCCCCTTTAGGACCAATAAGTAACACCTCGCTGAGCGAAAACTATTACTAGATTGATGTAAAGGATATCCAAGCAAGTGTATATTTTGGCATGGCACCTTTTAACTCAATTTTTAAGTTTGGAACTTAAGGCTCTTACTATGTTGGTTAGATTTTAAGTGAACTAAAATCCTTAATCATGCAACATAATCAAGCTTTTGATCTCATGCATTTTGTGACATATTTAAAAGCAATAAATAACTTAAAGCATGCATAAGATAAATGTGATCTAGTATGGCCCGACTTCATCTTGAAGCTTTAACTTCAAAGTCCGTCTTGAAAATCTCCGTGGGAGGCACCATTTTCTTCAAATAGGATAAGCTATAATTAAAACTAATTACAACTATTTGATGGTACGCAGACCATATTTGAATTGAAAAACAACTTTGGTACTTTAGACCAATTACATTCAAATTAATGGTACGCAGACCATATTTTCTATCCTATTTGGGCCATACTAGTCACTTCATAACCTGCAAAACAGTACATATACAATATATACCATTCACCCATTCATTCTCATGAATGGCCCACATAGCTGGTTAGTAAAACACATTATGCATCACGTAAACATTTGCAGCAATTAATCAAGGGCACCAATAATCTACCAATTATTCAGTCCTTATTAATTCTAATCAAGTTGTTTTAACCTTAAGGATTTGTAGACCTAATCAAGAGTTTATGACTAAAAGGGCTCCCACTTAAACCAATAAATTCATATGCTTTACTAATTTTAAACATAAAAATGTATTTCTAGTCTAACCGGAAACATACAAATTTAATTAAAATTTAAAGCTCATATAAATTTATAATTGAATCCAAAAGTTTAATTTAATTTCAGTCGTATTTAAATTAATTCATGATTTTAATTTTAGTAAAATAATTAGAATAAATAAAATTTATTATAATTACAATATTCAAAATTAAAATCCAAGAAAATAATTTAAATTATTAATTTTAAAATTAATTAAAATTACGTAAACTGAAAATTTCAAATTAAAATTTCAAAACGATCCAATCGCAATGCAACAACCCCACGCAACGTACGCCCATGGGCCACACACGCACAGCCATCGCTGGCCATGTGCGCGCAGCCCATGCGCTGCGTCGCATCGCTGTTGCTGCTTTCCTTCGCAAGCCATCACGCGAGCTGGTGCTCGCTGCGCGCGCGCCAGCGCTCGATGCACGCGAGCCATCGCTCGCTGCGTTCGCTCGCCAGCGCTCGCTGCATGCGAGCCAGCGCTCGTTGCGCGCGCTCGCCAGCGCTCGCTTCATGCGGGCCATTGCTCGCTGCGTGCGCTCGCCAGCGCTCGCTTCATGCGGGCCATTGCTCGCTGCGTGCGCTCGCCAGCGCTCGCTACGCGTGCTTGCCAGCGCTCGATCCTGCACGAGGCATCGACGCTGGGCGTAGCACTCGTGGCACGCGAGCTTGCGCTCGTTGCGCGCGAGGCTCCGCACGCTTGCGCGAGGCTCCGCACGCTTGCGCGAGGCAGTGCACGTTGTGGCGCAACTCGCCTGCTGCCCACACGCGACTCCTGTGCCTTGCTTTCGCCCTCGCCCATTCGTCCATTGCTCACAGCCCACGACACAAGGCAGGGCTGCTGCCTTGTGCTCGTGCACCATGGCCTTGCTAATTGCATTCGTGCCGCATGGGCGACGAGCTTCCTTGCTCGTCGTCACATGCCCGCACTATACAACACCCCTTAAGGGTAACACGTAGCGTCCATTGCTTTGTGCGTGCAAGTTATATGAGCGAATCGCATAAAATTTAAAAATTTATATTTAAAATTAATGACAAATTAATAAATAATAATAATTTCATAATTTTAGGGCGAAAAATCAAAAATTTATTATTCAATTGATTTCCGATTAACATGGATTCAAGTCTAGGTCATAAAAATTTAAAATTTATCATAAATTTACAATTTTTATGGTGGTTTTTAATCATAGGTATCTAATTAAATTATAATTAATTATGAAAATCAAATTAATTCTAAATTATTCTAATTTTCAACAAATTAATCATAATTACAAATTAGATTGCATAATTAACAAGGCTAGGCATTCAAACTTGTTAAACATATACAGTAGGTCAATCAAAAATTCAAGATTTATCAACAAGAATCGCAAATATTTAATTTAACATCTTAAATTTACGAAATTTTGCATTCGAAAAACTAAAACCTCCGAAAGGTCATAGTTAGGCTTCGAATTTGAGAATTCTGGGTTCGGCAGAAATATACTTTTTTTGTCAAAATTTTAGAATGCCTTTTACATGCGAAATTGACACAAAAATCACTCGATTTGGATGAGTAACGAAGAAACAGCCGAAAAACTGCGTACGTATAATTAAATAAACGCAATTTGCAATTATTAACAATTACGAAAATTAATCACCCCTTTTAATTCTTGCAAATTTGTAATATTTAACCATGTTCATGCAATTTTAGATTATGAAAATAATAAGAGGCTCGTGATACCACTGTTAGGTTATGATACATATGACAATTCATAAATCATGCGGAAAACCATAAAGCCAGGAAAACATATTATTTACACATAATCATTTAGCATAGTTTAGATTCATACTCTTTGTTGCGTGCCTTCCCTAGCTGCGCCCGAACCGAACAAGAACAAGTCTTTAGGACTCCAAGTGTCGTCCCTCCGTAGATAGTCCACAGCACGTCCGGATCCGCCTTAAGATTGACCAACTAGAATCGCCCTTAAGGTACTATTATTTTCGGCACTTTATAGGCAATTATGTAATTGAATTTTGCTCTCAAAAACTTACTTTGAATACTTGAATTCTCTCTGTAAATATGTGACCCTAGGCACCTATTTATAGAGTTATGGAAAAGGATTTGGAATCCTATTAGGATACTAATTTATTTAATTATAACCCTACTAAGACTCTAATTAAATAAACTAAATCTTTTAGGATAAGATTAATCATATGACAAATCCCGGAAGCTTTAGGATTCGAGTAGCACACAAACACACACGCACGCACAGCAGCCCACGAGGGGCGCCATGCGCGCGCGCGCGCAGCCCGCGAGCTCGCAGCCCACTGCCGCAAGCCCACACGCTGCCGCAGCCTTGGCGCGCGCTGGGCCTGCCTTGCGGTGGGCCTGGCGCAGCCTTGGCTGGTGCGTTTGTGGCGCGCTGTCTTGCTGGGCGATGGCCCGGCTTCGTGCTGGGCCTTCGTCTAGCAGGCCTCGTCCGATGCTAATTCGTACGATACGCTTCCGATTAATTTCCCGATTCCGGAATTCATTTCCGATACGAACAATATTTACTATTTCCGATTCCGGAATCAATTTCCGTTTCGAACAAATATTTAATATTTCCGTTTCCGGAATTATTTTCTGATTCCGATAATATTCCGATTCTGACAATATTTCCGTTTCCGGCAATATTTCCGATTCCGGCAATATTTCCATTTCCGATAATATTTTCCGATACGTACCATGTTTCCGTTTCCGGCAACATCTACGACTTGGATAATATTTATATTTCCGATACGATCCATATTTCCGTTTCCGGCAATATCATCGTTTCCGGAGTATTCATTTCTTGCCTGTGACGATCTCAGCTCCCACTGAAACCAAGATCCGTCGATTCCGAATATCCATAGATGGAGTATTTAATGCCATTAAATACTTGATCCGTTTACGTACTATTTGGGTGACCCTACGGGTTCAGTCAAGAGTAAGCTGTGGATTAATATCATTAATTCCACTTGAACTGAAGCGGCCTCTAGCTAGGCATTCAGCTCACTTGATCTCACTGAATTATTAACTTGTTAATTAATACTGAACCGCATTTATTAGACTTAACATTGAATGCATACTTGGATCAAGGGCATTATTTCCTTCACGCTTGTGCCACGCCATGGGCTGGCCTGCTCGCCTTGCTTGCGATCTCGTTGGCTCGTTGGGCCTTGCGCGTTTGCGCGCTTGGCTCGACGGGCCGGCAGCTCCGATGTTCCTCGCATTCGCAACTAACACTTAC
Source organism: Spinacia oleracea (assembly GCF_020520425.1). Taxonomy (NCBI): domain Eukaryota; kingdom Viridiplantae; phylum Streptophyta; class Magnoliopsida; order Caryophyllales; family Amaranthaceae; genus Spinacia; species Spinacia oleracea. The sequence continues at coordinate 134,921,035 of NC_079489.1, forward strand.
GGATATTATTTATCGTATCGTATACGACAAATCACCGTCGTACGATACGATTATTCATTTCTCCCAGCTTACGAATATTCGCGATACGATATACGATTCTGACGCAAGGTCGTATCGTATAATACGTTTTCCAAAACTAATTCCCGAAAAGCTATTAAATGAATTTCCGATTCATTTAATCCAGTGATCTGTTACATGCCATTCGTGTGACCTTGTAGGTTCAGTCAAGAGTAAGTTGTGAGCTTAATATCCATTAGAACTCACTGATCGGAAGCATTGCTCCAGCTAGCTGTTCTGATCACTTGATCTCACTGAATTAATTGTTCGCAATTAATCTGAACCTTGGTATTAGACTTAATGCACCTTGGGTAAAGGACATATTTCCTTCATCCACCTGTCGCCAACCCTCTTGATATTACTGCTATGAATCCCTCGTCTAAGAGACTGTCGTCATTGTCAGAAAGAGGTGTCCGCGACTTCTGCCCCTTTATGGTGCTGGCTTCTTCCATATCTGCTAAGCAGAGATACCATTGTAGGTATCCTTTGGCTGCATAGCCATCCAGTATCCTCTTCAGCATCCGACAGTCTTGAGTGTCGTGCCCGGCCTCTTTATGAAAGATGTGGAACGGTGATTTCGTTGAAGGATCTTGTGATTTCTTCTTGGAGGACATGCTGAAGTCTTACTTTCCATCCGTCCATGATGTCTTGATGGAGGCCATGCAACATGTGTTGCAGGGATCTCGCAGAGGCCGGCTGGCCTGCTGAGACATCAAAAGGCTCTTCAGCTTCGCTTCCTAGAGAGGTCGTCTTCTTCCTGCATCTTTCTCAGATTGCAGTTCTTCCATGATACTATACCTCCCCACAGGCGACGCCAAATTTTGTGGGATCTTTTGTGGTGTTGACGTGTCACGTGTTCCTCGGAGTTATCAAGTATACGCTGGCACGATCTTCCTGCAAACTACAAAACAAGAATATTCCCGTAGGAATATTCCCTCCGATGCCTAAGTAAGTATAGGCTAGAGAGAGAAGTAACTTTTAGAGAGAAGGCATAGCAAAGATAGTTTAAGGTAGGTGGGAATGTTGTAAACTTTAAGTGTAGTCAAAGCTTCTTCTCTCTGCCATGGAAAGAGCGTAGGATAAGGTTCCTGCTATCGTGCGCACCCCTTTCGAAAATGACGAGGAAGAAGAAGAATCAGAAGCATGAAGTTCAGGAAATCAATGAGGAGGCCTCCTCTCTTCTCAACACTGTAAGTTTGAGGCCAAAGAATCAGCATCAACTGAGAAATGTGACACCCAGCTATGGTGGGGAAACTCGAAAATCGCCGCCGGTAATTTCTCCGTTTCCGTCGCATCCAAACACTGAGCCACCTTCTCCTGAGATGCAGGAAGCCGTTGATGCCTACCACGCTGCCATTAACTATACCCCCTCTCTCCCAGCGCCAACCCAGGTGGTTTCTCCAAAGATCTTGGAGACTGTGGAAGGTGTGCAAGACAGTGGAGTTCTTAGAGGCTCTACTTTGGAAAGGGTTCAAGAGATGATGAGGAGTGTGAATGTTGTGCTTGGATTGAAGAATGGTACGGAAACCCTTGCTGATAATAGGGGTTTGCAATACTCAGAAACAGAGCACATTGATTCTACTCAGCAAAGGACCAGTTCTTCAAAGGAGCAGTGCGAGAATGGTGCACCTCCAACCACACCTTGGGTGAGTCTCTTTAAAGGTGCTCAACTCACTGGTAAAGGTAATGCACTCTCTTTCATCCCTCCCACAATTTCAGATGGTTGTCCTGTTGCTGTGCTTGATAGCTTAGACATAAAGAGTATGACTGCTCAATGGGATGCAGCTCTTATTGTGTATGTTGTAGGAGAGAAACCATCCATTGGGGCTGTCATTAGGTATATTGCAAATGAGTGGAAAAATCTAAGTAAGCCTTCTGTGTTTCTGCATGATGAGGGGTACTTTGTGATTAAATTTGCTGCTAAGAAAGATAGGGATTCAGTGTTGCTATCTGGACCCCATTCCTTCTTTGGTAGACCTATGATCACCGAACCTTGGACTGCTAATTTTGACTTCCAGGAGGAGATTCTGAGGGTTATCCCTGTGTGGGTGAGACTTCCAAATCTCCCTTTGAGCTGCTGGGGTATTGACTCTCTTAGTAGGATTGGAAGTTTGATAGGAGTGCCACTCTTTGCTGATGAGTTCACCTCTAAGTAGTTAAGGATCTCATTTGCTAGGATGTTGATTGAAGTGGACATCACAAAGGAGTTGCCAAAAACTGTGCAGATTCAGAATAGTGAAGGTGTGGCTATTAGGCAAAAGGTAGAATATGATTGGCTTCCCCCCTTCTGCAAATCCTGTAAGGTCATGGGACATGATTGTAGCATTAAAAAGAGAAATACCACTGGATTTCAGCCTGCAGTGTTTGTTAAGCCCACTCAAAAGATCCAGAAAGTTTGGAGGCCTAAAGAACCTAGAGTTAATGTTGTTTCTGTAATTTTGGAGGATGAGACATGTGCTGAAACTGTGAAGGAGGTGGCTTCTACTGTTGTTGAGAACACTCTAGCTGCTATTGCTCAACCTAGTGATGATGGGTGGAGGGTAGTATCTAGGAGAAGAAGGGAGACTAGATCTCATATTTCTGCTCTTGGTTTGGCTCAAGTTCATACTTCTGTGGTGAGTTCTTCTGAGGATGATGATGGAGGTGGGGGAGAAGGTGGGTGAGAAGGTAGTGTGGAGTTCCCCCCATGATAATATGCTCATGGAATGTGAGGGGGCTTAATTCTCCTTCAAAGGTGGTAGAGGTGAGGAGGTTTTTGCAGAAGAATAATGTAGATGTTGTAGCTTTGGTGGAAACTAGGGTAAGAGAAAATAATGTCAAGAAAGTTCAGACTAAGCTTGGAGGTGAGTGCAAGTGGGAAATGAACTACTCCTACTCTCCTAAAGGGAGAATTTGGGTTGGTTGGGGACATAGTTTGATTACTTATCAGGTTGTGAATAAAACAGATCAGTTTATTCATGGAGTCATATGCACTAAGACTGGCTTAACAAATTTTGAATTTACTGCTCTCTATGGTCTACACACTATAGATCATAGAAAGTCATTATGGGTTTATTTGGTTAACACTGCAGGCACTGTGAGCAAGCCTTGGCTTCTTATGATGGATTTCAATTCTGTTTTATATTCTGGGGACATGATTAATGGTAATCAAGTTCAAGATAGTGAAACAAGGGACTTTGAGGGGTGTATTGATACTGCTGGTTTGACTGAACTGAAGAGTTGTGGCCACTACTTCTCCTGGAGTAATAAAGGGCAAGGTAATATGAGAATCAGTTCTAGAATTCATAGAGCTCTAGGGTGTGCTGCTTGGCATACAGTTTTTGATGGTGCTGTTGTGGATTATCTTAACCAGGACTTTCTGACCATTCTCCTCTTGTTCTCACTTGTAATTTGGAGGATCATTCTAAAGGGAGGCCTTTTAGGTTCTTCAACTATATGGCTGATCACCCTAGCTTTAATCAAGTGGTTCAAGATGGCTGGAAGGTTAATATTCAGGGCACTGCAATGCACCAGGTGTGGCAAAAGTTGAAATGTGTTAAGAAGGGTTTGAAAACATTACACAAGAAGGAGTTTGCAAGACTTGAGGAAAGAATTGACACTATTAGAACTGATCTAGATGGCATCCAACTCCAGCTGGCTGCTAGTCCCACTGACACTGAGTTACAGGTGAATGAAAAAAGGCAGACAGAGTTGCATAAAAAAGTTTCTAGGGATTCAGGAAAGTGCATAAAGACAAAAATCAAGAATTCAGTGGTTGAAAATAGGTGACTCAAACTCTACATTCTTCTTCAGTGCTATGAAAGAGAGATACACAAGGATTAGCATTGACTTTGTATGATACTGCTGGTAGGAAACTGGTTACTACAGAGGAAATTCAGAAAGAAATTTGTGACTTCTATAAGGAGCTTGTTGGGTCTGCCTCAGATAATCTTGTTGGAATTGATCTGGATGTTGTTAGGAAAGGGAGCCAATTGACTGCTGATGCTGCTCAAGGTCTAGTAGTTCCAGTTACTAATGATGAGATTGATGTTGCCTTAGCTGGTATCAATATTCACAAAGCCCCTGGCCTAGATGGTTTCAATAGCTTTTTCTTTAAAAGGCATGGGGGACAGTTAAAGATGATATTTATGCAGCTGTGAAGGAATTCTTTGACACTGGCAAAATGCTGAGGCAAGTCAACAACACTTCAGTGACCTTGATTCCTAAGATTCAGAATGCTACAAGTATTAAGGACTTTAGACCTATTTCTTGTTGATCTATAGTTTACAAGCTTATTTCTAAAATCCTAACAGCAAGAATGCAGGGTGTGATTGGTGATATGATAAGCAATGCTCAATCAGGGTTCATCCCTGGTAGGAACATTTCAGATAATATTTTGTTGGCCTCAGAGCTAGTCAAATGCTACTCTAGAAAGTACATCTCTCCTAGATGTATGATCAAAGTGGATTTAAAGAAGGCCTATGACTCTATTGAGTGGCCTTTTCTCAAACAGATGCTGCAAGAGTTGGGTTTTCTTAGTAAGTTTGTCCACTAGGTTATACAATGTCTGTATTCAGTTTCTTACTCTATCCTGGTAAATGGAGCTCCTACTTCCCCTATTCCTGCTAAGAAAGGGTATAGGCAAGGGGACCCTATGTCCCCCTGTAGACACCTACTTTTGTCCCCATTCCCGAAAGGGAAAAGTTCGATGATGAAAGCATAAATCTCCACTTGACAACGCATCTCCTATAAAATAAACGAATCTCAATTCCCCTTTTCATTTCACCCGAAACCTGCTATTTATGGAAACCTGCTAAAAATAGTAACTGCCGTAAAGGGTAGCTTCTAAAAGTGGCAAGTCATAAAAGATAGAAACCTGTCAGAATTAGGTGTTGCACTCCAACATAAATCCTAAATGAGATAGAAAACTGCGAGAATCCTATTCCTAATATGATTCGGAAATAAGAGTTACGTATTAATTAAAATCCTAACGAGCTGAGCCTAGAGTTCGTAACGGGCCCAGACGCATTCCGTCATGAAATTGATACGCACTAAAAGACTCGATTAACTCTCATACACTCCGGATTCTAAGAATCCGAATCTGACAAAGAAACGGCCCAAACAGCAATTTAAACACCCAGCCCTGGGCACTGAAATTGCCTGGATCCTATTTTCAACGCCCAGAGCTGGGCGCCGAAATCTTGGACGCCCAGCCATGGGCGCTGAAAATACCCTGGTACGTGTTTTTTCCTAATTCTTTGTGGATTAGAACTCTGCAATTCTATCTTTCCACGAACTCTTCCCTATAAATAGGCCCCTAAATTCGACGTGAAAGGACACACAACAACACACAATTATATTCTGAGTATTGACTCCAACCCTTAGCCTAAGCCTCTCGCTGCGAAATTGTTCACGCATTCTGTCGCAATCGATCCATAAATCGAACAGAACGTATCCTGTCCCATAATTGAGATTCGTTAAATAAAAAGGATAAATAGCAAAGTCAAAGTGGTTAGTTTTCTGAGAACCGTGACGCACCTCTCAAGGGTGCGTCGTAATGTGTTCCTTTTCGATGATTTAACTTCTTTCCTCGCCCTTTTTTTTTGAACTGTTAAACTAACCTAATCTGATTGTTCTATCACGCCTAACAAATATAATATTTTTGGGAAATCGGATTATCATGCTAGGTCCCTTAATGCTATTTAAATCAGATAATCACGATCGAATTAGTATTATATGTTGCATATTGCTAAAATCAACTCAGATTAGTTTAATAGTTAACGCATGTCCCTTCAATTATTTATGCTGAGCTAGTAAGGATATCCTGCCTCTGGAGTTATCGACGAGCGAAGTACTCCTCTCGGTAGTTACAGTCCCCCGAACCCTCAATCTCTACCTTGCGGGTGTATATTGAGAGATCCCCACACCAGGGATCACAAGGGAACCTACGGCCGTCGTGGTCAAACATAATTGCACTCCCTTTATGTCACGATAACCGGGTTTTGTCAGTTTTTCTCATTGTCGTTAAAAACTGAATGGCGACTCCTATATTACTAGTCAATTGGGTGTATACTCACAGGAAATCCAATTACACTTGATTGAATAAAAAGAATCGTCACACCCACGAGGGACGAGGTCACGCATTAGCCTCGTGCTTTTTCGACCCCCTCACAGTGGCGACTCCACTGGGGATAGTGAAGGAAATACTCGTGCTCGTAGGTAATCAAAATAGCCGAAGGGTGAAACGATCCTACCCCGCGTTTATTTCCCCATCAAGTTGGGACGACCTGAAAATCAGCATATTAATGTGAACGGGCAGAACAGCATAATGAATCTCGGCTCCCTCGGGAGTTGGGACTAAGGATACCTTTTTCCGCCAATAGGGGGGTGCATACGCCGCGCATGTTGCCCACACGGTACTTGTGCAGGTAGTACACCTATCCCGAACCCAATCGCTCGCCCATTAGGTCCCTCTCGCCTGCATGCCCCCTTGGCTTGCACTTGCGGATTGGCCTCTTGAGCGAAATTCGTCTGTTGAAGACACTACCTCGTCCGGGGCATGTGTTGGATCTACGATAGAAGCGGTACCAAGCCAGGCGCAAATAACTACCCATAGAAGCCTATCATAAACTACGTGACATATTTAATTTTCAAATCCATGTTTGTAATGTAGTTATGTGTAGCGAACTATGTGACTATGTTATGATTGTGCATACGAATAATGCTAGACAAATAATCCTAGAAAAACCAACGACCTTAAAAATTACCCAAACATTCATAAACCAATTGGCCAAAGAGTTATACCAAAATACGTGTTCCACAAACCCGAACGATACAAAAATAAGCGACGCTCGGGATGGCCTGTAACGAATCCCACAAACGCTCCACAACGCGTAAGGACGTTATTAGGCAAGCACGCAAATTTAAAGTCGCAAAAACAAAAGTAGACGAAAACTGAAAACGAGAACCATCCAGGGACGCATTTTCAACGCCCCTGGCTGGGCGCCGCTTTTTGTCACGCCCATTGATGGGCGATGAAGTTCCTGCCTGGCCTTTTGGTCAGGCACAGCAGCCTCGGTGCCCGCGCATGAAAAAATATACGTAGCAAAAAAAAAACTTTTCGTAAAAATTTCTACGAGGGTGTATGAAAAGCACTCGATTCTAAAAGCGACTTATAAAAAACTAAATAACTCTTTGTGTCGTTGTTTGGCCTCCTACGACGACAATGCTCGGCATCAAAACCAAACATGCTAATAATTATGAATGTCATATGGGCAAAGTATTCAAAAATAATGTTCAAATGAAGTTTTTAAGGAAAAATAATGTTTGAAAAATAAATAAATCCGAGTCTAGACTAGGTTATGCCGAAGTACAATCTAAATCCTAAGTCTTAGTTGTCTTATCCATAGAATAGGTCCTAATGCTTGGTGTCGTTCTGCAAGTTAAAAGGTTAAACCATATTGAGTCTCCCTTCCTAACATTTAAATCAATAAGCACCCATATGTAATTGTCATCCCTTGTTAAGAATCCACGGCCTCAATACTCTCTCACCAATAAAAAGAATATACTATAGTATTTGCAAAATGGAAACAGTCACATTCTGGAAATCATCCCCCATAGTCGCACAATCCCAAAGTGAACCTAAGGTGTCAATACCATTGGCAAGAAAAATTAATGGCCTCAAGGCTTATAATCACATTGGGTCACGATTATCATAGTCCTCTCGAGTCACTCACTCCTTGAAATACTATTAAGTACGGACTAAAAGATTTTTCATGAATGCAACATGACCAACCATGAAAATACCCAAATCGGGGTAAAGCAATACACACTAAGAGAGAAGCCGCACTAATGATTCTAGTCTTGTAAAAATAAAAATTCGATCTCCCCAATTAACTACCTTGCCAACATTAAACAAAATGGCGCATGACAAATGAACACCCAAGGGTTAAAATCTAAAGTGTCAACCAACAAAAGTTATGGTCCAATTAGCCTAAGTCTGAGAGTTGCTTGGTCAAGTATTATAGGCTTACGCCATGTCATTATTTTGAGTCTAGGCCACCTCCTTGTATTCATACACGGGTTATAATCAGAAAGATTAATGAAAGTTTGAGTCTAAATCACAACTTCTAATTAAATCCCAGAAACTGGAATCTGAAAAGAAACAAAAAATTACTTTCGATGTAATTCTTTCGTTAAAATTCAATAAGGTAAAAACAACATTTTGAATCTACGCTATTAGCATAAACGACTAAATACGCTTGCAAAGTAAGACAATTTAAAGGTCCACCCTAGGCCTACTAAAATTAAAGGTCCACTATAGGCCTACCAAACGAGGCTTACTCAAAAGACCACAACCATCTACCTTTTAGCCCAAATTAAAAATTGAAGAATTTATGTTGAGGAGGAATCCCAAGAAAAAAAGAAAGAAAAAATAGAAAGAGAAAAGGGAGAGCGAAAAGAGCAAGCCATGGAATACTTATCCCGTAGTGCAACATTTACCTAAGTAAACGAAGGAAAAGAATTGAGTCAACCAATCCAAATCATAAAATTCTACGATGTCTACCCTTTCCAATCCTTATGCTCTTAGACGCCTTCGCTCTGGGGTCCCTGTTCAGCTCATTTTGACCTATCCATGTTCTCATTGCCATGACCCAAGAAACCATTACCTCGACTCTTGTTCTTGAACTCGTTGTCAACCGCAAACCACGCACGGCCATTGACACGTGCGTCATACCCCTTATTTCCAAAACCTGCTCTTATACCACCATTAGCATAATTACCATATAACTTATGTGGATACATCCTGTTGATATACCCTTGAGCCGTCCCCATGCTGCTCATTGGCCTTGGTTGATGTAAACTCGTGACACTAGCACGAAGCTGCAAATTGTGAGCCCTAGCAGATATAATCCTCATGCTTGACCAACACCTATACAAATTCTCCTATCTCATTCAACCCATCTTTCAAGCAGTCTTGAGTCACAAACAAAAAAAGGAAACAAATGAAAAGTGCAAAAAAAAAATAATAAAATGTGAATAATAAAAAAGAAACTTTGCAAAAGCGCCTCTAAAGTTAGTCTAAAAAGAAAAATAAAGAAGCATTTAGCGCACCAAAAAATATCCGCCCAGAAACCATTTTCAGCGCCCAGAGCTGGGCGCCGAAATCTTTAGCTCCCAAGCCTGGGCGCCGAATCTCTCTGCTTGCTGAAAAATTTGTCCAGAAGTGCTCGTCATTTTATCCGCACATGCACGAAAAAGTAACGAACACTTTGAGGGGTACAACACGTATTCAGGTATACGTACCAAAAAAAAAAACACATGAAAAGAAAATACATGTACTCAAAAATATAAAACAAATTTTTTGGCTTACGGCAAGGCAGCAGATTTAAATAATAATAAACTTCACTTATTCTACCGTTTCAAATAATATGTTTCCACCTCAGAACATACTTGTTTAAAATCGGCATTCTATGAAACCGTTTTCTAGGCTAAGAACTACGCAAGACCTGATTCCAAATTAAATCTATTTAAGGCGGATACGTAGGCAATCCATGATTCGGTCCAACCAATTTGCAAAAATATTAAAGCCTATAGAATAACAAGAATAAGAAATGGAGTCCCTTATTGAAATTTAATTACTTGCAATGCAAGTCGAAAGAAAAACTTAAGTCAAAAGAAGAATCCAAGTCATCAAAATTAATGAGCACACATCTGTAGACACCTACTTTTGTCCCCGTTCCCGCAAGAGAAAGGTTCGATGATGAAAGCATAAAAACTCCACTTGAGAACGCATCTCCTATAAAATAAACGAATCTCGATTCCCCATTTCATTTCAGCCGAAACCTGCTATTTATGGAAACCTGCTAAAAAAAAGTAAATGCTGTAAAAGGTAGCTTCTAAAAGTGGCAAATCATAAAAGATAGAAACCTGTCAGAATTAGGTGTTGCATTCCAACATAAATCCTAAATGAGATAGAAAACTGCGAGAATCCTATTCCTAATATGGTTCAGAAATAAGAGTTACATATTAATTAAAATCCTAACAAGCCAAGAGTTCGTAACGGGCCCAGATGCATTCCATCACAAAATTGATACGCGCTAAAAGACTCGAATTAATCTCAAACTCTACGGATTTAGGAATCCGAATCTGACCAAAGAATTCTGCCAGACCCTATTTTCAACGCCCATCCCTGGGCGCCGAAAATTCCAACGCCCAGAGCTGGGCGCCGAAAATACCTGGGACGGATTCTTTTCCTGACCCGTTTCGTATTCAAATTCCTGAAAAACTATCTTTCTACGCCACTTTTTCCTATAAATAGACCCCTAAGTTCGACGTGAAAGAACACACAACGACACACAATTATATTCTGAGTATTGACTCCTACCCTTTGCCTAAGCCTCTCGCTGCGAAACTGTTCACGCGTTCTGTCGCAATCGATCCATAAATCGAACAGAACGTATCCTGTCCCATAATTGAGATTCGTTAAATAAAAAGGAGAAATAGCAAAGTCAAAGTGGTTAGTTTTCTGAGAACCGTGACGCACCTCTCAAGGGTGCGTCGTAACGTGTCCCTTTTCGATGATTTAACTGCTTTCCTCTCCCTTTTTATGAACTGTTAAACTAACGTAAATCTGATTGTTCTATCACGCCTAACAAATATAATATTTTTGGGAAATCGGATTATCATGCTAGGTCCCTTAATGCTATTTAAATCAGATAATCAAGATCGAATTAGTATTATATGTTGCATATTGCTAAAATCAACTCAGATTAGTTTAATAGTTAACGCATGTCCCTTCAATTATTTATGCTGAGCTAGTAAGGATATCCTGCCTCTGGAGTTATCGACGAGCGAAGTACTCCTCTCGGTAGTTACAGTCCCCCGAACCCTCAATCTCTACCTTGCGGGTGTATATTGAGAGATCCCCACACCAGGGATCACAAGGGAACCTACGGCCGTCGTGGTCAAACATAATTGCACTCCCTTTATGTCACGATAACCGGGTTTTGTCAGTTTTTCTCATTGTCGTTAAAAACTGAATGGCGACTCCTATATTACTAGTCAATTGGGTGTATGCTCACAGGAAATCCAATTACACTTGATTGAATAAAAAGAATCGTCACACCCACGAGGGACAAGGTCACGCATTAGCCTCGCGCTTTTTCGACCCCCTCACAGTGGCGACTCCACTGGGGATAGTGAAGGAAATACTCGTGCTTGTAGGTAATCAAAATAGCCGAAGGGTGAAACGATCCTACCCCGCGTTTATTTCCCATCAAGTTGGGACGACTTGAAAATCAGCAATGTGAACGGGCAGAACATCATAACGAATCTCGGCTCCCTCGGGAGTTGGACTAAGGATACCTTTTTCCGCCAATAGGGGGGTGCATACGCCGCGCATGTTGCCCACTCGGTACTTGTGCAGGTAGTACACCTATCCCGAACCCAATCGCTAGCCCATTAGGTCCCTCTCGCCTGCATGCCCCCTTGGCTTTCACTTGCGGGTTGGCCTCTTGAGCGAAATTCGTCTGTTGAAGACACTACGTCGACCGGGGCATGTGTTGGATCTACGATAGAAGCGGTACCAAGCCAGGCGCAAATAACTACCCATAGAAGCCTATCATAAACTACGTGACATATTTAATTTTCAAATCCATGTTTGTAATGTAGTTATGTGTAGCGAACTATGTGACTATGTTATGATTGTGCATACGAATAATGCTAGACAAATAATCCTAGAAAAACCAACGACCTTAAAAATTACCCAAACATTCATAAACTAATTGGCCAAAGAGTTATACCAAAATACGTGTTCCACAAACCCGAACGATCGCCACAAAAATAAGCGACGCTCAGGATGGCCTGTAACGAATCCCACAAACGCTCCACAACGCGTAAGGACGTTATTAGGCAAGCACGCAAATTTAAAGTCGCAAAATCAAAAGTAGACGAAAACTGAAAACGAGAACCAGCCAGGGACGCATTTTCGACGCCCCTGGCTGGGCGCCGCTATTTCTCACGCCCATTGATGGGCGCTGAAGTTGCTGCCTGGCCTTTTGGTCAGGCACAGCAGCCTCGGTGCCCGCGCATGAAAAAATATACGTAGCAAAAAAAAAACTTTTCGTAAAAATTGCTACGAGGGCGTATGAAAAAGCACTCGATTCTAAAAGCGACTTATAAAAAAATAAATAACTCTTTGTGTCGTTGTTTGGCCTCCTACGACGACAATGCTCGGCATCAAAACCGAACATGCTAATAATTATGAATGTCATATGGGCAAAGTATTCAAAAATAATGTTCAAATGAAGTTTTTAAGGAAAAATAATGTTCGAAAAATAAATAAATCCGAGTCTAGACTAGGTTATGCCGAAGTACAATCTAAATCCTAAGTCTAAGTTGTCTTACCATAGAATCGGTCCTAATGCTTGGTGTCGTTCTGCAAGTTAAAAGGTTAAACCATATTGAGTCTCCCTTCCTAACATTTAAATCAATAAGCACCCATATGTAATTGTCATCCCTTGCTAAGAATCCACGGCCTCAATACTCTCTCACCAATAAAAAGAATATACTATAGTATTTGCAAAATGGAAACAGTCACATTCTGGAAATCATCCCCCATAGTCGCACAACCTCAAAGTGAATCTAAGGTGCACTAGTAGAAAAAACCCTTATTGCAGCGGGCTTTTAGACCCCTGTTGCAGCGTACATCGTATGCTGCAACTGGGGGGCCTGCAACAAGTCTGAACTTGTTGCAGCGTACAATGTTCGCTGCAAAAAGTGATTTGTTGCAGCGGGCTTTTAGATGTACGCTGCAACAAGTGCCAAAAAATTGGCAAAATTTTAGACTTGTTGCAGCGGGCTTTTAGATGTACGCTGCAACAAGTGCCAAAAAATTGGCAAAATTTTGGACTTGTTGCAGCGTACATATATATGTACGCTGCAAAAGACTCAACTTTTTGCAGCGTACATTTATTTGTACGCTGCAACAAGTCTGAATTACTCAATTTTTTGCAGCGTACATTTATTTGTACGCTGCAACAAGTCTGAATTTTTGCCAAATTTTTTTCCCTTGTTGCAGCGTACAACATATATGTACGCTGCAAAAAAGCACTTTTGGCGGGAAAATTCTAATTTTGTTTAGGGATACCTAGAGTGCCTTGCACCAAATATAGATCGAAACCTGTCAAAACAATAATAGAATAACGCAACCTGTATAACAAATATAAAAACAACAACTGGAGTTTTGTATACTATATATCCCAAAACCAAAGTGCACATATTACATTTAAATATATGTTCCAATTTCAACATAAACATACATTTTAATATAAAATTTATTCTATAACAACTAAACCAACTCGATCAAGCGCGCTAAAGCCAATAATAAATACTTGTTGGTAAAAAACTTAGCCCATTGCTCACGAACCACATCAAATTCCTCGCATAAGGCGCAATCCTCGGAGTGTAGACCTTTACAAAAACAGAAATTTAAATTAAACATTAGATTAAATACAAATTAAATATCACATTTTAACATTCAAGAAACTAATGACAATGTCCTAATAGTCTAAAATGAGTCCTTAGGTTCTTTAGTTCAAAGTTGGGAGCGAAAATGTCATTTTAGCCTAAATATGACCTATAACGACCCAATGAGCCTATAGGTGCATAAATAGATTGGAACGAGTCTTAGATCGTTAAAATTATGCATATTAAACATGTAATAAGTTTTAAATGAGTCCTTAGGTTCTTTATTTTAAAGTTGGGAGCGAAAATGCCTTATTTTAGCCTAGATATGACCTATAACGATCAAACAAGCATTAAATGGGTATAAGTAGATTAGAATAAGTTCTAGAAACTCAAAACTAAGCTTATTAATCATATAATAATTTAAAAATGAGTCCTTCGGTTCTTAAGTTCAAAGTTGGGAGCGAAAATGTCATTTTAGCCTAAATATGACCTAAAACGACACAATGAGCCTTAAATATGCATAAATGGATTGGAACGAGTCTTATAAAGTTAAAATTATGCATATTAAACATGTATTAAGTTTAAAATGCGTGCTTAGGTTCTTTATTTTAAAGTTAGGAGCGAAAATGCCTCATTTTAGCCTAAATATGACCTATAACTATCAAACAAGCATTAAATGTGCATAAACAGATTAGAATAAGTCTTAGAAACTTAAACTAAGCATATTTATCATATAATAAGTTTAAAATGAGTCATTAGGTTCTTAAGTTCAAAGTTGGGAGCGAAAATGTCATTTTGGCCTAAATATGACCTATAACGACACAATGAGCCTTAAATGTGCATAAATGGATTGGAATAAGTCCTAGAAAGTTAAAACTAGAATATAAAACATTTAGTAGGTTTAAAATGAGTCCTTAGGTTCTTTAGTTCATAGTTGGGAGCGAAAATGTCATTTTAGCCTAAATATGACCTACAACGACCTAATGAGCCTTAAAGGTGCATAAATAGATTGGAACGAGTCTTATAAAGTTAAAATTATGCATATTAAACATGTATTAAGTTTAAAATGAGTGCTTAGGTTCTTTATTTTAAAGTTAGGAGCGAAAATGCCTCATTTTAGCCTAAATATGACCTATAACTATCAAACAAGCATTAAATGGGTATAAGTAGATTAGAATAAGTCTTAGAAACTTAAAACTAAGCATATTTATCATATAATAAGTTTAAAACGAGTCATTAGGTTCTTAAGTTCAAAGTTGGGAGCGAAAATGTCATTTTAGCCTAAATATGACCTATAACGACACAATGAGCCTTAAATGTGCATAAATGGATTGAAATGAGTCCTAGAAAGTTAAAAATAAGCATATAAAACATTTAGTAAGTTTAAAATGAGTCCTTAGGTTCTTTAGTTCAAAGTTGGGAGCGAAAATGTCATTTTAGCCTAAATATGACCTATAACGACCCAATGAGCCTATAGGTGCATAAATAGATTGGAACGAGTCTTAGATCGTTAAAATTATGCATATTAAACATGTAATAAGTTTTAAATGAGTCCTTAGGTTCTTTATTTTAAAGTTGGGGGCGAAAATGCCTTATTTTAGCCTAGATATGACCTATAACGATCAAACAATCATTAAATGGGTATAAGTAGATTAGAATAAGTCCTAGAAACTCAAAACTAAGCTTATTAATCATATAATAATTTAAAAATGAGTCCTTAGGTTCTTAAGTTCAAAGTTGGGAGCGAAAATGTCATTTTAGCCTAAATATGACCTAAAACGACACAATGAGCCTTAAATGGGCATAAATGGATTGGAATGAGTCCTAGAAAGATAAAACTAGAATATAAAACATTTAGTAGGTTTAAAATGAGTCCTTAGGTTCTTTAGTTCATAGTTGGGAGCGAAAATGTCATTTTAGCCTAAATTTGACCTACAACGACCTAATGAGCCTTAAAGGTGCATAAATAGATTGGAACGAGTCTTATAAAGTTAAAATTATGCATATTAAACATGTATTAAGTTTAAAATGAGTGCTTAGGTTCTTTATTTTAAAGTTAGGAGCGAAAATGCCTCATTTTAGCCTAAATATGACCTATAACTATCAAACAAGCATTAAATGTGCATAAATAGATTAGAATAAGTCTTAGAAACTTAAAACTAAGCATATTAATCATATAATAAGTTTAAAATGAGTCATTAGGTTCTTAAGTTCAAAGTTGGGAGCGAAAATGGCATTTTAGCCTAAATATGACCTATAACGACACAATGAGCCTTAAATATGCATAAATGGATTGGAATGAGTTCTAGAAAGTCAAAACTAAGCATATAAAACATTTAGTAAGTTTAAAATGAGTCCTTAGGTTCTTTAGTTCATAGTTTGGAGCGAAAATGTCATTTTAGCCTAAATATGTCCTATAACGACCAAACAAGCCTTAAATGTGTATAAGTAGTTAGAATAAGTCTTAGAAACTTAAAACTAAGCATATTAATCATGTAATAAGTTTAAAATAAGTCCTTAGGTTCTTTATTTTAAAGTTGGGATCGAAAATGCCTTATTTTATCCTAAATATGACCTATAACGATAAAACAAGCATTAAATGTGCATAAATAGATTAGAATAAGTCTTAGAAACTTAAAACTAAGCATATTTATCATATAATAAGTTTAAAATGAGTTATTAGGTTCTTAAGTTCAAAGTTGGGAGCGAAAATGTCATTTTAGCCTAAATATGACCTATAACGATAAAACAAGCATTAAATGTGCATAAATAGATTAGAATAAGTCTTAGAAACTTAAAACTAAGCATATTTATCATATAATAAGTTTAAAATGAGTCATTAGGTTCTTAAGTTCAAAGTTGGGAGCGAAAATGTCATTTTAGCCTAAATATGACCTATAACGACACAATGAGCCGTAAATGTGCATAAATGGATTGGAATGAGTCCTAGAAAGTTAAAAATAAGCATATAAAACATTTAGTAAGTTTAAAATGAGTCCTTAGGTTCTTTGGTTCATAGTTGGGAGCGAAAATGTCATTTTAGCCTAAATATGTCCTATAACGACCAAACAAGCCTTAAATGTGTATAAGTAGATTGGAATAAGTCTTGGAAACTTAAAACTAAACATACTAATCATGTAATAAGTTTAAAATAAGTCCTTAAGTTCTTTAGTTCAAAGTTGGGAGCGAAAATGTCATTTTATGCTAAATATGACCTATAACGACCCAATGAGCTTCAAATGTGCATAAATAGATTGGTATGAGTCTTAGAAAGTCAAAACTAAGCATATAAAACACTTAGTAAGTTTAAAATGAGTCCGTAGGTTTTTTTTTCAAAATTTGGGAGCGAAAATGCTCATTTTAGCCTAAATATGACCTATAACGACCAAACAAGCCTTAAATGTGCATAAGTAGATTGAAATGAGTTTTCGAAACTTCAAACTAAGCATATTAACCATGTAATAAGAATAAAATGAGTACTTAGGTTCTTTAGTTCAAAGTTGGGGAGCGGAAATGTCATTTTAGCTCTAAATATGACCTATAACGACCCAATTATCCTTAAATGTGCTTACATAGATTGGAATGAGTTTTAGAATGTTAAAACTATGCACATTAATCATGTAATAAGAATAAAATGAGTCCTTAGGATCTTTAGTTCAAAGTTGGGAGCGAAAATGTCGTTTTAGCTCTAAATATGATCTATAACGATCCAATGAGCCTTAAATGTGCATAAATAGATTCAAATGAGTTTTAGAAAGTTAAAGCTATGCATATTAATCATGTAATAAGAATCAAATAGTCCTTAGGTTCTTTAGTTAAAAGTAAATACGACCTATAACGAATCAATGAGAATAAAATGAGTCCTATAACGAGGATACCTTTTTTGTACTGGGGGTATTGCTGTCATTCTCTCCCTTGACCCTGTCCACGTGAGTTGTCTCGGAAATCTGATTCGTTTTGGGCTGCTTGCTCTCCCGGTCTAAAGTAGGAATTTCTGGTGGTTCGGCTCTAGGGGTTACAGAACGGCCGGATGCTATAGTAGTAGTTGGGAATGCCTTTTCAGGAGGGACAACTGGAGTATAATTAGACGGTAGAAGATCATCCCAGTTTTCAAGCAGCTCTTTATAGACTTTTCTGAGTGTGACCTCAGTGAGACCTGTTACCTTACAAATTTCTGCCTGCGTCTTGCGTCTATCTTCTAGTTGACAGGCCAGATAAATAGCAGCAGCTGATATACTTATAGGGTTCCTACGCGTACAGAAACATTTGTTTATCACAACTTCTCCAATGTGAGTTGCAAGTTCCTACTCCATAACAAACTAGTAAGTCATATGATGTAGAAATGAGTCAAAACTAGGGAAATAAATTTCTCTGGAATGAAAACTTAATAATGTGATGGTTCTCAATCACATAGCCACCAAATAAATGACGAAAATGCAACAGAGGAGCACAATTCAAGGCAATTTTGACAAGCAACAAGCTTTCCCCATTTCTGATTATAATGCAACAGCCATGAGCCAACAGATGATTTAACAGCATTAAATATTGAAATAATGAAATGTGTTACTCAAGTCCATTGAACTAGCAAGATCAATGTTGAAAATCCTTCAATTATAAGAAGCAAAAGCAGGAAAGGAGCAAATATTACAATGTAAAGATGGTATCTCAGAAGTTTTATGATTCTTCATAATTTACTCTTATTAGCATATCAGCTGGGTGAAATGCCTACCAGTTTCCAAAAGTATACATATTATATCAGCCACCGATGCGTATTAGCAAATATCAGCAGGAGTTTTCAAGTACCAGAGCGGATTTATTAAGCTGGAGAAGGTTGCAAAATCTAGGCATATGTACAGCTATAGAATTGCTATTAATTGGTTGACTGAGTTGTAGAGCTTCACCCAGGATCTTGATATACTTTCCAATCTCTTTCTGAGGGAGGTTCGCCGCTATTGAGATTTCCTGTTACATGAAATAAGATACCCATTTACAGATGCCCTTAAAATCAAGTGTTCTTTTCTATCGCATATGCAACTTATCTTAAACCAATTCCCACTCAATTACTAGCAAATACAATGAGCATTTTCAGTTTTCAAAGAGTTCAAACTCGGAAATTGTTTAATTTTGCAATTTGCACTAGTAGTTTAGGCATAAAGATGAAGCAAAGGTGGTTACGGATGAGAAAAAAGCGCAATTTGCAAATGGCTTAGCATTCGGGACACAATCTAAGCAGAACAAGAACCCCAAAAGGAACAACATACTGTTAAGAAAAAAGTCAGCGTATCGTATTCAGTTTTAGAACTCGTAGGATTTCCATTTTCATTACTAGTTTCACAGGGAGAGGTGTGAAGTTGATTAGGAAAATAAATATGGATAACATGTGCAATTTCGCAAAGACAACCGCAATCAGAAATTCATAAATGGATCGTCTTTCAGAACTTAATTAATGGAGAACAAGAACAGAAAAGGCAATTGCAAAATGTTCACTATAGTTTTATACCAAGACAAACACTTCCAAGTCCCAACCAACCCCCAACATATCACATTAATTGAAGAACTGAACTCAGAATGTAACATAACATATTTCTCCAATGAGCCCCTTATAATAATCAGTGTAATACTGACGACTCCTCAGGTAAATTAAAACAAAATTCCAGTTATCAGGGACAAGAGATAAACCTGAAGGGTACGGGGCTCCTGGGCCTCACGAATAGCCTGAACAAGGCAAGCAGTAGCAAGAGCTTCAACACTACGATTCCTCAAACAAGTAGCAGAAGAACAATCCCTAAACAACTGGAAAGCATGATCAGAAATATCACGGTCCAACCCCAAAATAGAAGCCACATCAACAATCTGAAGATTCAAACTCAAATTCAGATTCATCAATCAATTAAACAAAGAAATTAACTACATGAACCATATGCATAAGTAAATCAACTAATTAAATTTATTACAAACCACATTTACCATAATATTTAAACAAAAAATCCAACAAAGTTTTCAATAATTGCATAAATTTAACAAATCAAACAAGATTATACCTCATTTGCGCTTGTTCTTTCCTCAAAATCAATCAATGAATTTCTTTTGCAGCAGATGGGAACCCCAACTCCAATCTTCTGAAACCTCCTTGACCTGCTAACTTTGGAACGAATTTGTCAGAATATTGAGCAATTGAAACACGGGAACATCCCCATGACTTCTAGGGTTTTATTTTCCGGTATAGGTGAGAGGAGAGAGAAAAAGAAGTGTGCGTGGTCGTCTGGGTATGCCCTCACGTCCGCCGCTGAGTGTGGTGTTTGCCGGTCCGTAGAGGAGATCTGAGGGAAGAAGAAGAAGAAGGGGGAAGGTCAATTTGAGCAAGCTTTGAAAATTTTCAGATTGAAATAATTCTAAGTTCAGCTCTAGGGCGACTGACGAGGAGGCGAGAAAAGAGGACCCACCGGCGACTGGCGAGGAGGCGAGAACCACCGACGAGGAAGTTACATTGATTGCGACGCAGTAAAGCTGAGGGAAGAAGAAGGGAGTTGAGAGGTGGGAGTATGAAATTTTAGATCTAGAGTTTTTTTAATTAATTTGGTCTAAATTGAACTAAACCTGGTTGGGTTGTAGCGAAAGACTTTTACAATGTGTTATTGCAGGGGGCTTTAGGACGTACGCTGCAACAGTAACGGGCTATTGCAGGGGGCTTTTACAACGTACGCTGCAACAAACGTTTTTGCAGGGAACAATTAATTTGTACGCTGCAACAACCCTTTAAAGGGTTTGACCCGCGTTGACCAACTGCTTGTTGAAGCGTATTAATACATGTACGCTGCAACAAGGGGGCTGCAACAGGGGTTTTTTCTACTAGTGGTGTCAATACCATTGGCAAGAAAAATTAATGGCCTCAAGGCTTATAATCACATTGGGTCACGACTATCATAGTCCTCTCGAGTCACTCACTCCTTGAAATACTATTAAGTACGGACTAAAAGATTTTCCATGAATGCCACATGACCAACCATGAAAATACCCAAATCGGCATACCAATAGGGCTACCATTGGGGTAAAGCAATACACACTAAGAGAGAAGACGCACTAATGATTCTAGTCTTGCAAAAATAAAAATTCGATCTCCCCAATTAACTACCTTGCCAACATTAAACAAAATGGCGCATGACAAATGAACACCCAAGGGTTAAAATCTAAAGTGTCAACCAACAATAGTTATGGTCCAATTAGCCTAACTCTGAGAGTTGCTTGGTCAAGTATTATAGGTTTACGCCACGTCATTATTTTGAGTCTAGGCCACCTCCTTGTATTCATACACGGGTTATAATCAGAAAGATTAATGAAAGTTTGAGTCTAAATCACAACTTCCAATTAAATCCCAGAAACTGGAATCTGAAAAGAAACAAAAAATTACTTTCGATGTAATTCTTTCGTTAAAATTCAATAAGGTAAAAACAACATTTTGAATCTACGCTATTTGCATAAACGACTAAATACGCTTGCAAAGTAAGACAATTTAAAGGTCCACCCTAGGCCTACTAAAATTAAAGGTCCACTATAGGCCTACCAAACGAGGCTCACTCAGTCTCTCCTCGTGACTCAAAGACCACAACCATCTACCTTTTAGCCCAAATTAAAAATTGAAGAATTTATGTTGGGGAGGAATCCCAAGAAAAAAAGAAAGAAAAAATAGAAAGAGAAAAGGGAGAGCGAAAAGAGCAAGCCAGGGAATACTTATCCCGTAGTGCAACATTTACCTAAGTAAACGAAGGAAAAGAATTGAGTCAACCAATCCAAATCATAAAATTCTACGATATCTACCCTTTCCAATCCTTATGCTCTTAGACGCCTTCGCTCTGGGGTCCCTGTTCAGCTCATTTTAACCTATCCATGTTCTCATTGCCATGACCCAAGAAACCATTACCTAGACTCTTGTTCTTGAACTCGTTGTCAACCGCAAACCACGCACGGCCATTGACACGTGCGTCATACCCCTTATTTCCAAAACCTGCTCTTATACCACCATTAGCATAATGACCATATAACTTGTGTGGATACATCCTGTTGATATACCCTTGAGCCGTCCCCATGCTGCTCATTGGCCTTGGTTGATGTAAACTCGTGACACTAGCACGAAGCTGCAAATTGTGAGCCCTAGCAGATATAATCCTCATGCTTGACCAACACCTATACAAATTCTCCTATCTCATTCAACCCATCTTTAAAGCCGTCTTGAGTCACAAACAAAAAAAGGAAACAAATGAAAAGTGCAAAAAAAAAAAATGTGAATAATAAAAAAGAAACTTTGCAAAAGCGCCTCTAAAGTTAGTCTAAAAATAAAAATAAAGAAGCATTTAGCGCACCAAAAAATATCCGCCCAGAAAACATTTTCAGCGCCCAGAGCTGGGCGCCGAAATCTTTAGCGCCCAAGCCTGGGCGCCGAATCTCTCTGCTTGCTGAAAAATTTGTCCAAAAGTGCTCGTCATTTTATCCGCACATGCACGAAAAAATAACGAACACTTTGAGGGGTACAACACGTATTCAGGTATACGTACCAAAAAAACACACATGAAAAGAAAATACATGTACTCAAAAATATAAAACAAATTTTTTGGCTTACGGCAAGGCAGCAGATTTAAATAATAATAAACTTCACTTATTCTACCATTTCAAATAATATGTTTCCACCTCAGAACATACTTGTTTAAAATCGGCATTCTATGAAACCGTTTTCTAGGCTAAGAACTACGAAAGACCTGATTCCAAATTAAATCTATTTAAGGCGGATACGTAGGCAATCCATGATTCGGTCCAACCAATTTGCAAAAATATTAAAGCCTATAGAATAACAAGAATAAGAAATGGAGTCCCTTATTGAAATTTAATTACTTGCAATCCAAGTCGAAAGAAAAACTTAAGTCAAAAGAAGAATCCAAGTCATCAAAATTAATGAGCACACATCTGTAGACACCTACTTTTGTCCCCGTTCCCGCAAGGGAAAGGTTCGATGATGAAAGCATAAAAACTCCACTTGACAACGCATCTCCTATAAAATAAACGAATCTCGATTCCCCATTTCATTTCACCCGAAACTTGCTATTTATGGAAACCTGCTAAAAAAAGTAACTACCGTAAAAGGTAGCTTCTAAAAGTGGCAAATCATAAAAGATAGAAACCTGTCAGAATTAGGTGTTGCATTCCAACATAAATCCTAAATGAGATAGAAAACTGCGAGAATCCTATTCCTAATATGGTTCAGAAATAAGAGTTACATATGAATTAAAATCCTAACGAGCCAAGAGTTCGTAACGGGCCCAGATGCATTCCATCACAAAATTGATACGCGCTAAAAGACTCGAATTAATCTCAAACTCTACGGATTTCAGGAACCCGAATCTGACCAAAGAATTCTGCCAGACCCTATTTTCAACGCCCAGCCCTGGGCGCCGAAAATTCCAGCGCCCAGAGCTGGGCGCCGAAAATACCTGGGACGGATTCTTTTCCTAACCCGTTTCGTATTCAAATTCCTGAAAAACTATCTTTCTACGCCACTTTTTCCTATAAATAGACCCCTAAGTTCGACGTGAAAGAACACACAACGACACACAATTATATTCTGAGTATTGACTCCAACCCTTAGCCTAAGCCTCTCGCTGCGAAACTGTTCACGCGTTCTGTCGCAATCGATCCATAAATCGAACAGAACGTATCCTGTCCCATAATTGAGATTCGTTAAATAAAAAGGAGAAATAGCAAAGTCAAAGTGGTTAGTTTTCTGAGAACCGTGACGCACCTCTCAAGGGTGCGTCGTAACGTGTCTCTTTTCGATGATTTAATTGCTTTCCACGCCCTTTTATGAACTGTTAAACTAACCTAAATCTCATTGTTCTATCACGCCTAACAAATATAATATTTTTGGGAAATCGGATTATCATGCTCGGTCCCTTAATGCTATTTAAATCAGATAATCGCGATCGAATTAGTATTATATGTTGCATATTGCTAAAATCAACTCAAATTAGTTTAATAGTTAACGCATGTCCCTTCAATTATTTATGCTGAGCTAGTAAGGATATCCTGCCTCTGGAGTTATCGACGAGCGAAGTACTCCTCTCGGTAGTTACAGTCCCCCGAACCCTCAATCTCTACCTTGCGGATGTATATTGAGAGATCCCCACACCAGGGATCACAAGGGAACCTACGGCCGTCGTGGTCAAACATAATTGCACTCCCTTTATATTACGATAACCGGGTTTTGTCAGTTTTTCTCATTGTCGTTAAAAACTGAATGGCGACTCCTATATTACTAGTCAATTGGGTGTATACTCACAGGAAATCCAATTACACTTGATTGAATAAAAAGAATCGTCACACCCACGAGGGACAAGGTCACGCATTAGCCTCGCGCTTTTTCGACCCCCTCACAGTGGCGACTCCACTGGGGATACTGAAGGAAATACTCGTGCTTGTAGGTAATCAAAATAGCCGAAGGGTGAAACGATCCTACCCCACGTTTATTTCCCCATCAAGTTGGGACGACCTGAAAATCAGCAATGTGAACGGGCAGAACATCATAACGAATCTCGGCTCCCTCGGGAGTTGGGACTAAGGATACCTTTTTTCGCCAATAGGGGGGTGCATACGCCGCGCATGTTTCCCACTCGGTACTTGTGCAGGTAGTACACCAATCCCGAACCCAATCGCTCATTAGGTCCCTCTCGCCTGCATGCCCCCTTGGCTTGCACTTGCGGGTCGGCCTCTTGAGCGAAATTCGTCTGTTGAAGACACTACCTCGACCGGGGCATGTGTTGGATCTACGATAGAAGCGGTACCAAGCCAGGCGCAAACAAACTACCCATAGAAGCCTATCATAAACTACGTGGCATATTTAATTTTCAAATCCATGTTTGTAATGTAGTTATGTGTAGCGAAATATGTGATTGTGTGCGACAAACTATCCTAGAAAACCAACGACCTTAAAAATTGCCCAAACATTCGTAGACTAATTTGCCAAAGGGTTATACCGAAACACGTGTTCCGCAAACCCGAATGATCGCCACAAAAATGAGCGACGCTCGGGATGGCCTGTAACGAATCCCACAAAACGCTGCACAACGCGCAAAGGACGTTATTAGGCAAGCACGCAAATCGAGGTCGCATAAACAAAAGTATACGCAAACAGAAAACGAGAACCAGCCAGGTACGCATTTTCAACGCCCCTGGCTGGGCGCCAAAATTTCTCACGCCCACTGCTGGGCGCTGAAGTTGCTGCCTGGCCTTATGGTCAGGCACAACAGCCTCGGTGCCCGCGCATGAAAAAATATACGTAGCAAAAAAAAACTTTTCGTAAAAATTGCTGCAAGGGCGTATGAAAAGGCACTCGACTCTAAAAGCGACTAAAAAATAAATAACTCTTTGTGTCGTTGATTAGGCCTCCTACGACGACAATGCTCGGCATCAAAACCGAACATGCTAATAATTATGAATGTCATATGGGCAAAGTATTCAAAAAATAAACGTTCGAATAAAGTCTTCAAGAAAAAATAAATGTTCAAATAAAAAAATACATAAAATCCGAGTCCAGGCTAGGCTATGCCAAAGTACAATCTAAATCCTAAGTCTTAGTTGTCTTATCCATAAGAATCGGTCCTAATGGTTGGTGTCGCTCTGCAATTTAAAGGTTAAACCATATTGAGTCTCCCTTCCTAACGTTTAAATCAATAAGCACCCATATGTAATTGTCATCCCTTGCTAAGAATCCACGGCCTCAATACTCTCTCACCAATAAAAAGAATATACTATAGTATTTGCAAAATGGAAACAGTCACATTCTGGAAATCATCCCCCATAGTCGCACAACCCCAAAGTGAACCTAAGGTGTCAATACCATTGGCAAGAAAAATTAATGGCCTCAAGGCTTATAATCACATTGGGTCACGACTATCATAGTCCTCTCGAGTCACTCACTCCTTGAAATACTATTAAGTACGGACTAAAAGATTTCCCATGAATGCAACATGACCAACCATGAAAATACCCAAATCGGCATACCAATAGGACTACCATTGGGGTAATGCAATACACACTAAGAGAGAAGCCGCACTAATGATTCTAGTCTTGCAAAGATAAAAATTCGATCTCCCCAATTAACTACCTTGCCAAAATTAAGCAAAATGGCGCATGACAAATGAACACCAAAGGGTTAAAATCTAAAAGTGTCAACCAACGAAAGTTATGGTCCAATTAGCCTAAGTCTGAAAGTTTGCTTGGTCAAGTATTATAGGCTTACGCCACGCCATTACTTTTAGTCTAGGCCACTTCCCTGTATTCATACACGGGTTATAATCTGAAAAATTAATGAAAGTTCGAGTCTAAATCACAACTTCCAATTAAATCCCAGAAACTGGAGTCTGAAAAGAAACAAAAAAAAAATTATTTTCGATGTAATTCTTTCGTTAAAGTTCAATAAGGTAAAAACAACATTTTGAATCTACGCTATTTGCACCTTTTAAGAAACGACTAAATACGCTTCCAAAGTAAGACAATTTAAAAGGTCCACCCTAGGCCCACTAAAACTAAAGGTCCACCCTAGGCCTACTAAAGTTAAAGGTCCACTATAGGCCTACCAAACGAGGCTCACTCAGTCTCGCCTCGTGACTCAAAGACCACAACCATCTACCTTTTAGCCCAAACAAAAAATTGATTGAAGGATTTATGTTGGGGAGAAATCCCAAGCAAAAAGAAAAAAAGAGAAAGAGAAAAGGGAGAGCGAAAAGAGCCATGAAATACTTAGCCCGTACCTCCCAAAGTGCGAAATCTACCCAAGTAAACGAAGGAAAAGAATTGAGTCAACCAATCCAAATCATAAAATTCTACGATGTCTACCCTTTCCAATCCTTATGCTCTTAGACGCCTTCGCTATGGGGTCCCTGTTCAGTTCATTTAACCCATCCATGTTCTCATTGCCATAACCCAAGAAACCATTACCTCAACTCTTGTTTTTGAACTTGTTATCAACCGCAAACCACGCACGGCCATTGACACCTGCGTCATGCCCATCATTTCAAAAATCCAAACCTTCTCTTACACCACCATTAGCATAATGACCATATAACTGGTTTGGATACGTCCTGTTGGTATACCCTTGAGCCGTCCCTATGCTACTCATTGGCCTTGATTGATGTAAACTCGTGACACTAGCCTGAGGCCGTAAAATGTGAATCCTAGCTGATGTAATCCTTATGCTTGACCAATACCTATACAAATTACCCTATCCCATTCAACCCATCTTTCAAACCGTCTTGAGTCACAAACAAAAAAAAGGAAAACAAATGAAAAGTGCAAAAAATAATAAAATGTGAATAATAAAAAAGAAACTTTGCAAAAGCGCCTCTAAAGTTAGTCTAAAAAGAAAAATAAAGAAGTATTTAGCGCACCAAAAAAAAAAAGATCCGCCCAGAAATAATTTTCATCGCCCAGGGCTGGGCGCCGAAATCTTTAGCGCCCTTGCCTGGGCGCCGATTCTCTCTGCTTGCTAAAATTTGTCCAGAAGTGCTCGTCATTTTATCCGCACATGCACGGAAAAATAACGAACACTTGGGGGGTACAACACGTATTCAGATATACGTACCACCAAAAAAAAATACATACCACCAAAAAATACATGTACTAACATACCACCAAAAAATACATGTACTCAAAAAAAAATATAAGAGTTATATTTTTGGCTTACGGCAAGGCAGCGGATTAAAATAATAAAAAACTTCACTTATTCTACCGTTTCAAATAATATGTTTCCACCTCAAAACGTACTTGTTTAAAATCGGCATTCTAAGAAACCATTTTCTAGGCTAAGAACTACGCAAGACCTGATTCCAAATTAAAATTTAAGGCGGATACGTAGGCAATCCATGATTCGGTCCAACCAATTTGCAAATATATTAAAGCCTATAGAAAAACAAGAATAAGAAATAGAGTCCCTTATTGAAATTTAATTACTTGCAACCCCAGTCGAAAGAAAAGTCAAAGGAAGAATCCAAGTCACCAAGATGCCAAAATGAGCACACATCGAAAAATAATAAAGGGCACGTACCCTTGCCGGAAGGAGCACGTACCCTTGCCGGAAGGAGCACTCACACTCCTAGGCACTTAGCCAAGACTCAAAAAAAGATCGCTTTGCCTCAATTGAATGGGGGCTAGCGCAAGCGTCCATGACCTCTAAAGTACTCGACTTGACCCTCCCTAAAGCGAACTAACTCGCTTAAAGACCTTCTTTCACCACTAGACACAGTCATGATCGCCAACAAGTAGTAAAGGCAGTAAGCTTGCGAAAAAAAAAAAAAAGAATTGTTCTACGGCATTGCCCCATCGTTCCTTCGAACTCAGGGCACCCGTTCATGGTAATTCAAATGCTTGCTAATCCCCTTTGGAAAAAATCAGACATTGTCAATAAGACTTGGCACTTAACCAATGCTAACCCTACTCAGACATATGACACGGACATCTAAAATCGAAATTTGAAAAGCATCGTTAATGGGAAGACATAATGGCAACTGGGGGCTAAAAGAGTGAAATGAAAGAGCTAGGGAAAGAACTAAGTATACCTTGACCTTTTGTGCAGACATACACCAAGTAAATCTAAGTCAATTTGAAAACGGTTTATATTCGCGCAATTCTGGAAAAGATGGCCCTAAAAGCCTAAAGCATATGCCAAACGGGCACAAGTGTATCTTGACGCCTGCACCCTGGCCTCCAGCAAATCTTTAGACAGCATTCCAAAAATCGTAACAGTATTTTGATTCACTCATGTAATCCTGTACGAACCCTTCTATAAAGTCAACTTACTTAGGACACCTCGGATTGTACACAGTAGGACTCGGAATTCAAATAATTTTCAAAATCTTCTTCGAACATAATAAAGTGTTGTTTGGTTTAAGCTAAGTATGCGTTTATCTCGATGTTGCAAGTGAGTCAAAAGATTTCTAAATATGGTTATGGGTAAAGAAAGACACCTAACTTTTGGTCAAGGCACAATTCAACATGTGATTACCTTGACCATGGCAATGTCGCACAATACGACATTTACAAGAGAAGTAGCAAATAACTACTCGAACGTGCCTCGCACTAAACGAGTCTGGTTCAAACTATTCATGATCCATGTCACCATGAACGCATAAAAACGTATGCAAAGCATTATAGCACCAAGCCAATCCCGTAGCTACAATTGGAGGCTTGAGAAAAACACTCTAAAAATGCTCGAAATGACGATTTTATCGCAAATTCTCGACGCTAATGCTATACATATGTCATAGGGGCTCAATCCTAAGCTTTAATCGTGCAAAACGAACCTTAGAATGGCTACAACCCCTCCCAAATTCTAAGCATTACTTAGAATATATAAAGTCACCCCACTAACAAGGGTAACTGAAAATCGCGAGTCACCAAAACTCCGATCAAACCACTGCACATAACGCTCGCCCTATAAAGCGCCCGTTACACAGTCTACATCGTTCCAAAGCAAAGCGAAAGAAAAAAAAAGAATCAAAAAAAAAAAAAACTGTCAAAATTCTGCCCAGGAATCATTTTCAACGCCCAGAGCTGGGCGTCGTTATCTTTGACGCCCCAGCCTGGGCGCTGAATCTTTCTGCTAGCCAAGTTTTGCCCAGATACAAAAATAAGAAAGAAACACCTATGAATCATTGCATCGAACGAAGTAATAAGCCGTGCAAACCCATGCAGAACGTGCTACACTTGTTCGAGCACCTGAACGATTCAGCACGATGAAGTACTCCAAATAATGATATCCCAACACTTGGAGGAATGTTTTAAGACACGCCGTTAGGCCACACAAGCCTGCGTTGCACTATAATCCCACAGTACAAGTCTAAAAGTATTCGCTCGAAAGAAATTCGCTCCTACAAGAATGAATAAAAAGAAATTCTCAAAAAAACAAATCACAAGAAAAAACTGAAATAGGGACTTGCCCACCTCAATCAGGCAAAATCGAAGCACGCGAGTTCCAAATTAAAAAACGAATTCAGGGACGTCCACCCTCAGCGGACAGGGCTCGCCCACCTTCAGCGGGCGGGGTCTACGTCACTAGCCGCGCAGGTCCTCAGTTTTCGAAAATGAAAAGAAAATAAAATCTTCAAAATAAAACAGGCTCGCCATCTTCAGCCGGCGGGGTCTGCGTCACTAACCGCGCAGGTCCTCAGTTTTCAAAAAATGAGATCTTCAAAACACAAACAGGCTAGCCATCTTCAGCCGGCGGGGTCTACGGCGCAAACCACGTAGGTCCTTATTTTCAAAAAAAACAAAATAAAATTTCAAAACAGATTCGTCCACTTCTATCGGACGGGGCGTCCACCCTCAGCGGACAGGCTCGCCCACCTTCAGCGGGCGGGGTCTACGTCACAAACCGCGTAAGTCCTTATTTTCAAAACATCAAAACAGATCCGTCCACTTCTATCGGACGGGGCGTCCACCCTCAGCGGACAGGCTCGCCCACCTTCAGCGGGCGGGGTCTACGTCACAAACCCCGTAAGTCCTTATTTTCAAAACATCAAAACAGATTCATCCACTTCTATCGGACGGGGCGTCCACCCTCAGCGGACAGGCTTGCCCACCTTCAGCGGGCGGGGTCTGCGTCACTAACCGCGCAGGTCCTTAGTCGCTGCAGCGATAACTTTTTTCAGTTTTCCCTTTTTCCAAAAATTAAAGGATTGGTTTTCCGTTTGTCCAAAAAAGAACGATGTGCTGGATTTTCCTTCGTTTTACGTCCTATAAAAACAAGGGGGTTTTCTCGTTTAGCTAGCCCTGAAAATGAGAATATTTTTAAAAAAACGTTTTACCTCGTGATTGGGCTTGGCCAGGCCCAATTACACTTTATAGCTTTGATTCCGAAAAAAAAACTCTGTAGTTACTCCCAATGACAAAGTGAGGGAGTTTCTACGCACCTTTAGATTCTTCCAATGACAAAGTGAGGAAGTTTCTATACTATCAGTTGACAAATCCCAATGACACGTGAGGGATATGTCGACACTTCAAGTGATGACCCTTAAGTCAAATGTTATCACTCGGGGGCTCGTGAGACCCTCGCAAAACAGGTCACATACACCATGGCTTGTGTGACGCACTCCGTCTAATACTTTGACCATCGTCTTACTCCAAGACTCAGTCAAAGTGGGGGCTAACTGTACACACCTACTTTTGTCCCCGTTCCCGCAAGGGAAAGGTTCGATGATGAAAGCATAAAAACTCCACTTGACAACGCATCTCCTATAAAATAAACGAATCTCGATTCCCCATTTCATTTCACCCGAAACCTGCTATTTTTGGAAACCTGCTAAAAAAAGTAAATGTCGTAAAAGGTAGCTTCTAAAAGTGGCAAATCATAAAAGATAGAAACCTGTCAGAATTAGGTGTTGCATTCCAACATAAATCCTAAATGAGATAGAAAACTGCGAGAATCCTATTCCTAATATGGTTCAGAAATAAGAGTTACGTATTAATTAAAATCCTAACGAGCCTAGAGTTCGTAACGGGCCCAGATGCATTCCATCACAAAATTGATACGCACTAAAAGACTCGAATTAATCTCAAACTCTACGGATTTCAGGAATCCGAATCTGACCAAATAATTCTGCCAGACCCTATTTTCAACGCCCAGCCCTGGGCGCCGAAAATTCCAGCGCCTAGAGCTGGGCGCCGAAAATACCTGGGACGGATTCTTTTCCTGACCCGTTTCGTATTCAAATTCCTGAAAAACTATCTTTCTACGCCACTTTTTCCTATAAATAGACCCCTAAGTTCGACGTGAAAGAACACACAACGACACACAATTATATTCTGAGTATTGACTCCAACCCTTAGCCTAAGCCTCTCGCTGCGAAACTGTTCACGCGTTCTGTCGCAATCGATCCATAAATCGAACAAAACGTATCCTGTCCCATAATTGAGATTCGTTAAATAAAAAGGAGAAATAGAAAAGTCAAAGTGGTTAGTTTTCTGAGAACCGTGACGCACCTCTCAAGGGTGCGTCGTAACGTGTCCCTTTTCGATGATTTAACTGCTTTCCTCGCCCTTTTTATGAACTGTTAAACTAACCTAAATCTGATTGTTCTATCACGCCTAACAAATATAATATTTTTGGGAAATCGGATTATCATGCTAGGTCCCTTAATGCTATTTAAATCAGATAATCGCGATCGAATTAGTATTATATGTTGCATATTGCTAAAATCAACTCAGATTAGTTTAATAGTTAACGCATGTCCCTTCAATTATTTATGCTGAGCTAGTAAGGATATTCTTCCTCTGGAGTTATCGACGAGCGAAGTACTCCTCTCGGTAGTTACAGTCCCCCGAACCCTCAATCTCTACCTTGCGGGTGTATATTGAGAGATCCCCACACCAGGGATCACAAGGGAACCTACGGCCGTCGTGGTCAAACATAATTGCACTCCCTTTATGTCACGATAACCGGGTTTTGTCAGTTTTTCTCATTATCGTTAAAAACTGAATGGTGACTCCTATATTACTAGTCAATTGGGTGTATACTCACAGGAAATCCAATTACACTTGATTGAATAAAAAGAATCGTCACACCCACGAGGGACAAGGTCACGCATTAGCCTCGCGATTTTTCGACCCCCTCACAACATCGAAAAATAATAAGGGCACGTACCCTCGCCGGAAGGAGCACTCACACTCCTAGGCACTTAGCCAAGACTCAAAAGATCACTTTGCCTCAATTGAATGGGGGCTAGCGCAAGCGTCCATGACCTCTAAAGTATTCGACTTGACCCTCCCTAAAAGCGAACTAACTCACTTAAAGACTTTCTTTCACCAATAGACATAGTCGTTCGCTTAAAGACCTTCTTTCACCCCTAGACACAGTCATAATCGCCAACAAGTAGTAAAGGCACTAAGCTTGCAATAAAGAGAATTGTTCTACGGCATTGCCCCATCGTTCCTTCGAACTCAGGGCACCCGTTCATGGTAATTCAAATGCATGCTAATCCCCTTTGGAAAAAAAGAAACAGACATTGTGAATAGGACTTGGCACTTAACCAAGGCTCACCCTACTCAGACATATGACACGGACATCTAAAATCGAAATTTAAAAAGCATCGTTAATGGGAAACATAATAGCAACTGGGGGCTAAAAGATTGAAATGAAAGAGATAGGGAAAGAACTAAGTATACCTTGACCTTTTGTGCAGACATACACCAAGTAAATCTAAGTCCATTTGAAAACGGTTTATATTCCCGCAATTCTGGAAAAGATGGCCCTAAAAGCCTAAAAGCATATGCCAAATGGGCACAAGTAATATCTTGACACCTGCACCCTGGCTTCCAGCAAATTCTTATACAGCATTCCAAAATCGTAACAGTATTATGATTCACTCATGTAATCCTGTACGAACCCTTCTATAAGTCAACCTACTTAGGACACCTCGGATTGTACACAGTAGGACTCGGATTTTAAATAATTTTCAAATGATATTTAAAGACTTCTTCGAACATAATAAAGTGTCGTTGGTTTAAGCTTAGTGTGCGTCCATCTCAACGTTGCAAGTGAGTCAAAAAGATTTTTAAATATGATTATGGGTAAAGAAAGGCACCTAGATTTTACTCAAGGCACACTTCAACATGTGACTACCTTGACCATGGCAATGTCGCACAATACGACATTTACAAGAGAAGTAGCAAATCACTACTCGAACATACCCCGCACTAAACGAGTCTGGTTCAAACTATTCATGATCTGTGTCACCATGAATGCATAAAAACGTATGCAAAGCATTATAGCACCAAGCCAATCCCGTAGCTACCATTGGGGGCTTGAGAAAAACACTCTGAAAATGCTCGAAATGACGATTTTATCGCAAATTCGCTACGCTAATGCTATACATACATCACAGGGGCACAATCCTAAGCTTTAATCGTGTAAAACGAACCTTAGAATGGCTGCAACCCCTCCCAAATTCTAAAGCACTACTTAGAATATATAAAGTCACCCCACTAACAAAGGGTAACTGAATATTGCGAGTCACCAAAACTCCGATCAAACTACTGCACATAACGCTCGCCCTACAAGCGCCCGTTACACAGTCTACCTCGTTCCAGAGCAAAAGCGAAAGAAAAAATCAAGGATAAGAATAGTCAGAATATACCCAGAAATCATTTTCAACGCCCAGAGCTGGGCGCCGTTATCTTTGACGCCCCAGCCTGGGCGCCGAATCTTTCTGCTAGCCAAGTTTTGCCCAGATATAAAAATAAGAAAGAAACACCTATGAATCCTCGCATCGAACGAAGTAATAAGCCGTGCAAACCCACGCAGAAGATGCTACACTTATTCGAGTACCTGAACGAGGCGTGGCGAAATACTCCAATCACTAGTGGAAAAAACCCCTGTTGTAGCCCCCTTGTTGAGGGGGGCATATATAAGTGGGCCTCAACAACCACTTAGTCAACACGGGTCAAAAAATTTACTAACAGGTTGGGGCGGGCTTTTTTAGAGTTCGCTTCAATAGAACTTGTTGGAGGGGGCTTTATATTGCCCGCCTCAATAGATACTAGTCTAAAGGGGCGGGCTTTGTTTTGTTCGCTTCAACCGATATTCACGAAATTTAAAACAATAAAAACATAGCTTCTCATCGCCAAACCGATAAAACAATCCCTTCAAATCTCTATATTCAAACAAAGCAAGTACGCTTCTAGTGCAATCTGCAGGCGAGTTCGCACCGCTCCTCACCGCGCGCCTCCACCACCACCACCACCTTCCTCGCCTCCTCTTCCATAGTAGTCGCCCCCGACCGTCGTCTTCCCTATCTCGGTTGACTCTGTTTCACACAGTGACGCAATCTGTCAAGGTGAGCTTTTAATTGATTCTTGTTTTGCTTGGTCTTAAAATTCAGTTTCCCTTCAATTAGTTGAGCATAATGAGTTGATTATGCAGAAAGTTTAGGCTAATGTTCCAATATTGGATGAATTTACAAATTAGGGTTTGATATTTGTGGTTTTCTAGTTCAATTGTTAGTTTATAATTGATTCTTTTTTGTTTTTGTTCTGGCCGGGGATGGGGATTGGGTGGATGGGGTCTTCTTTTATTACTGCTTTTTTTGTATGATGAGATGATGGTAGTTGTGGGATTGACTTATCTTACTTTCATTGGCCAACTCGGTTGGGTTCTTGATACTATCGTCTCCCTTTGGGTAACACTCCTCAAACTACTCTACTTGTTTCAATCTTCTATTTCAAACTTTGTTTGTCCATTATTTTGGGTTTAGGATTGTTGTTTTGATGTTAATCTGTCTGATGAGTATTTGATAGTTTGTGTCAGCGAGTTAGCGGTTTTGTTGTTCGTTTGCGTGAGATTGATCATTATCGGATATGAATTTCACTTGCGTGACCCGCGTTGACAAACAAAGTCATTCTTAGTGGTTATGAACTTATGTGCTTGTATATGTTCAGAATAAGGTGATCATTGACTAGAACTGATGCTGCCAGGAAAGTTTTGTAATCCTACCAGTCTAGAGTATATTAGATTTCATACAGAAAAGAGAAGGTTTTGACTTTTCATTGATTTTGTTCCTTAACCACTTATGTACACTTTAAGATGGTTGTTATGGTCCATTCGGGATATTAGGTATGCTGTATTGCTGGATTGAGGTTGATTGCATGTGCAACACAGTTATCCTTTTTAAGGCACTAAACTAAAGTTATGTGCCTTGCTATATGCAGTTTTTGGCTATGAGCCTCATTCGGTGTTGCCAATTGGTGTTGTTTCTCTTGCTGATCTTACAGTTTTTCTTCCTTTCTCGAAAATTAACGTCTTTGCTAGTACTGTTGTAAGTCCTACATGCCTAAGTCCTAAATTTTCTGACCTCCTATTTTTCTCTCTTATCATTAGTCTTACCTCTTTCTGATGGCTAGATATTCTACACTCCTTTTTTGAGGCATATATGGACATGGTTGGGTCTATCTCCAGCAACTAGAAAGAATTTTAAATCTCGTCTGGCTTCAGGTTACAGTTGTATCATAGTGCCTGGTGGAGTACAAGAGACGTTCCATATGGAGCATGGCTCTGAGGTACGTTATGTAGATTATCTGATTGTTTTTTGTAATCCTGGTTGTGGAGTTGTCAACTTGTGTGAGATTAGACTTTTGTTGTTCGTGTGTGTGACATTGATCAATATTGGATATTAACTTGGAATTTCTTGTCGACTTGCCCATTTTGAAATTTGAATCCATGGTTTTATCTTGTTTTTTTTATTTTTGTCCGTTTTAACTTTTTGTTACAAATTGCGAGTTTGTTCCTTATATATTTGGTGGTCTGTTGAGTGTTTTACTAGCCTATTGTTTCTAGCAATACATATTTTGTTGCTTTCACGTTTGAACTTATAGTTGCTCCAATGCATCAAGTTCTAGTTGGCACATATGATAAGTTACTCTTTTGAACAGATTTGACCAGAAGTTGTTGTTGATTGGTATAGGCTTCAATCCCGAATTTCAAGTTAGCTAGTCCTTTTCATAGCCATTACTGCTTTTTAGAGATTCATGTATGTTGCAGCTTTCATAGCCATTACTAGGTTGTTCTATTTGTCGTGCTCACATTGAGTATTATACTATTATGGGTTGTCTGGTCGTTGAGTCCTTTTTCTATTTGGTTCAGGCGGGGAGGGTATCACCGATGGTTGTGAAGATCTTCAAAATTGCCTCTATGTTTGCATTCTTGTGTTTGGTTAAGGATATTCTTTAATCTTCTAATTAACATGCTTCTTCTAGATGGAATTATATGTTTACACTGGCCTTATTTTGTTGATTTAAGGTTTCTGATTTAGACTTGATAGGCTGAGGAGTGAGGACGAGATACTGCAAGGTCTAGCCTTTTGCTATTGTTTACAAATCAGAGTCGTGTCTCTGGCCAAATGAACAATTTAATGAAATCTAAATATTACTACAGTACTATTCCTACTAATATACTACTAGAGACTAGAGACCTATATATTACTACAGTACTACTCCTACTAATATATATTCACAGGAACTAAATGTAACAATTTAATGAAATCTTAATGTCACCAATAATAATGTTATCCCATGTTTTATTTATATTTATTTTTCTTTAGAATTTCACTTTTTCTCAGTTGAATTCCAATAAGTTCAGTTTAACTTAACACTACTATAACCCATTTTTCGATAAGTTCAGATTGAGCAGTGATGTATAAACGTGCTCTTTCATTTTGCCTTATTTATATTCCTGAATAGCATTATTTATCAAGGTTCTGCCTTAATAATGCTGGTATTGAAGTCTGAATGGTGTATGATGTGGAAAGACGTCAAGGGGTTTCTTTGGGATGGTATATGATGATGTGTTGCTGTTGTTTCGATCTGATAAAATCGAAGTAGTTTCTTCTTCGATCCGTTTTCTAGGTTTTGTTAAAACTTTGGACGTATTGCAGAAAGCAGATCGTTATTTGTATGATGTGATTAAGTGTATTCATGTTGGACTTGTGTATTTCAGAGCGCTAGTGTTTTCTGCTGCTTGAGAACTATAGTGCAGAAAATGGGTTTGCTCTTACATTTATTGAAGGAAATTATTCTGTGTGTTTGTTGAAGTTTCCTTTGCAGTAAACAGCTAGTTCTTTCTAATCGAAACCTGTGATTTAGGACATTAATGTTGTCTATTGTGAGTGAGGTTATGTTGCCTCAGCTGATCTCAAGATATACTGCCGGTGATGCCCACGTATTCTAGTGCTAAGTATAGCAGATTGGTAAACTATAGCAGCAAAGCAAGGAAAAAAAATATTATCATTTTGTGTGCTAACTGTTTCCTTCGTACTTGCTTGGTCCGTCATTGTGTTGAATTGTTTTATCTGTTTGAATTTGCAAAATTGTAGAAATCAAATTATATGGCAGCCTCCTCCTGTTTTCTTTCTTTTTCTCATTTATTTCTTTGTTTAAATTGAGGTGGTTAAAACATGGCAGTTTTTGTTGTTTTTACAGCTTGTTTTGAGTACTGGAAGCGGTGTTAATGGTTTCACTCTAGATCCATCTCTTGGAGTGTATATTTTAACTCATCCAGACATCAAGGTAAGGACACTTTAGCTTCCTGATTAGAACTAGCTAGAACATATTGTTGTTACAGTGGGGAATCTATTTACTTAGCTCGTTATTGTCTTGGATAAATTGTTTTTTACCACCTAAAAAACTAAAACTTGTATTTTACCACCTAATTTTTTAAAAAAAATTGTTTTTTACCACCTGGAAAATAGGAAAATAGATGAAAATGTTATGTGGGGGGCACAATAACGGTAATATTTTATATATGTTCTTTTCTTCCACTATTTCATGTAATTAACTCTATTCTCTTCCTCGCTTTCCTATTTTCCATGAATTCACATAATCTTTCAGCTGATGCTATAACATGCACTCTTAGGTCATAAATCTCATTGAAATTGCTGTCATTTTCCATGCTTAACAGTAGAACACGTACACGTATCCGATGTCGAACTATTGGACATTGGTCTGCAGGATTACTGTATTCAGCTAGCTAAGTGCAGAATCCATCTAGAGTAGTTTATTAGACTAGAAACTAATGTTGGAACTTATCTCTGAAAACAACATTCTCCTAACAGTACACTCTGATTAGTTGTTTAATACAAATTAGTATTCTGATTAGCTGTCAGTACACTCTCACTTTGTAATCAAATATACATTTATATAAAGATTAGTATTCTCATACTCTTCCAATAATTTGGATTAGGTATGAAGACAGTTTCCGCCAAAATCATTGATCTACTGATCATGTATGTTTCTGAATAACTAATTGTGTTCAGATTTTTTATCTAATACTGACAGCGATTTCACAGCACAGTCAGTCCAAGGAAGTATGAGAAACTTCGGGTTTCATATATATCATCATCAAATTTTGGTTGATAGATTATCTGTTAGTCACTTTAAGTTTTCTGAATGTACGAACCTCGAATGAATGAGACCTTTAAACGTAATAGTATCAGGAAGCTAGCAGTATTATTTGTTTGCCGTCTACGTTAAGGAAGGGCTTCACTTGGGGGCCCTAGATTTACAAACCACGACATATTCAAATTAACCAACTAATCATGGTTTGACAGGCATCAGCTTTCGTGGACACTTTAATGCTCACAGAGCAATTAGAAGTACAGTTTAGCTGCATGGTTTTGAACAATTTAATTATCTCTATAGTCTGCAACTATATCTTTTTATGATCCAATGGAATGTAAAGATAATATCGTTAGTGTAAACTTTGGTACTCATATATTTTCCTTCCATCTTGCAGGGATCGAGTCGATTGGAAGAAAGTCAACACGGCCTTAATTAAGGTTTGTAATGCATGATCTAAAGGGAGCTAAGTGGCCAGATTAGAGAAATTTGTTAGACTAGCTCTCTAGCCTTTTGTCTTTATTTGTTAATATTAGTTTTAATTTGTTAGACTAGCTAGCTAGGTGTTTAAAAATTGTAAACGTACGTACTATACGCTTTTCTCTATTGGGTTAATATAAATGAAGTTAATTTAATGATTTATTAATAAAAAATAAGCAGATTCATACCTTTGCTATTCTGGTGTTGATTGGTGTACAGGTTTCAATACTCAATGGTGTATATATATAGATTTGGTTATTGCCACCTATTTTATATTTTAAAAGAATTTGGGAAAAAAAAAATTAATGTTGTTGAAGGGGGCTTTTAATGTACGCCTCAACAACATATGAATTTATGGCGCCAATGTACAGGTATTGGCGCAAAAATACAGGTCTGTTGTGGGGGGCATTTAAGAAGTGAGCTTCAACAGAGGTGTCTGTTGAGGCGGGCTTTTGGTAATACCCCCCGCAACAGGTCCTTATTTTTCCCTTTGGTTTTGAGCTGTTGAGGCGGGCTTTTGAAAGCCCCCCACAACAGATGACCTGTTGAGGCGAACAAAGCCCGCCTCAACAGCTAAGTGAGCTGTTGAAGCCACGTCTGTCGAAGCGGGCTATGTTCGCCTCCATAAGCCCAAAATGCCCCCCTCAACAGGTACTTTTTCCACTAGTGAATGCAAAAAATGATAATGATACCCCAACACCTGGAGAAATGTTCTAATACATGTTGTTAGGCCACACAAGCCTACGTCGCACCATAAAGTTTAACCATCCCACAGTACAAGTCTAAAAAAGGTAGAGTAAGGCATGTTGCGCTAATGCGGGCACAACCAAGAACATGTGTAAAAGAGGCAAAGACTACTTATTGTTAGGTTATGATACATATGACAATTCATAAATCATGCGGAAAAACCATAAAGCCAAGAAAACATATTATTTACACATAATCATTTAGCATAGTTTAGTTTGTTGCGTGCCTTCCCTAGCTGCGCCCGAACCGAACAAGAACAAGTCTTTAGGACTCCAAGTGTCGTCCCTCCGTAGATAGTCCACAGCACGTCCGGATCCGCCTTAAGATTGACCAACTAGAATCGCCCTTAAGGTACTATTATTTTCGGCACTTTTATAGGCAATTGTGTAATTGAAATTTGCTCTCAAAAACTCACTTTGAATACTTGAATTCTCTTCTTTAAATATGTGACCCTAGGCACCTATTTATAGAGTTATGGAAAAGGATTTGGAATCCTATTAGGATACTAATTTATTTAATTATAATCCTACTAGGACTCTAATTAAATAAACTAAATCTTTTAGGATTAGATTAATCATATGACAAATCCCGGCAGCTTTAGGATTCGAGTAGCACACAAACACACACGCACGCACAGCAGCCCGATACGTACCATGTTTCCATTTCCGGCAACATCTACGACTTGGATAATATTTATATTTCCGATACGATCCATATTTCCGTTTCCGGCAATATCATCGTTTCCAGAGTATTCATTTCTTGCCTGTGACGATCTCAGCTCCCACTGGAACCAAGATCCGTCGATTCCGAATATCCATAGATGGAGTATTTAATGCCATTAAATACTTGATCCGTTTACGTACTATTTGTGTGACCCTACGGGTTCAGTCAAGAGTAAGCTGTGGATTAATATCATTAATTCCACTTGAACTGAAGCGGCCTCTAGCTAGGCATTCAGCTCACTTGATCTCACTGAATTATTAACTTGTTAATTAATAATGAACCGCTTTTATTAGACTTAATATTGAATGCATACTTGGACCAAGGGCATTATTTCCTTCAGTCTCCCACTTGTCCTTAGGGACAAGTGTGCATTTCCTAATTCCTTTGTCGCTCGATGCTTGCTCTTGAACATAAGGTAAGAGTTTTCATCCTTATTATGTCCAGAGGTGTTTCTCGGTTTCAGAGTTCAACTGATCAAATAAACAGATAATCATAGCCTATGATTCATCCGAGCATGGCCATGCATTTCACAGTTTCTAGCTCTCCGAGTGGCCTTGTACAACTTTTAGCATCTCATCCCGATTTATGGGAGAACAATTCCAATCTTGCGATCTTGAGATTAGACTTCGTTTGATAGGTGATTACCTGAGCGTTGCCTTTATAGCCTCCTTTTACGGTGCGACGGTTGGTCAACGTCAAAGCAACCAGTTCTCAAACAAGTAATCTCAAATCACTCAGGTATTGAGGATTTAGTGTCTAATAATTTTAATGAAATTTACTTATGACAGATTTTCATCTCTTACAGTAAAGTTTCATAGGTCTTGTCCGATACTAGTCTTCCCAAAGTAAGTATCTATGCAAATGATTATGACATTGCCATGTCCACATAGTTCAAGAAACAGAACTACTAGTCATCTTGCATTCTAGTCGTCTAACGTTTTCTATGCGTCCAATTTTATAGAAAACTCCGACTAGGGACCATTTTCAACCTTTGACATTCAAGTTCACTTGATAGACATTTCTTAGTCACAGGACTGGTCCTGACAGTCTATCTTGAATATATCGTCAAATTGAAGGGACTCATCATTTAATAAACCACAAATTAAATGGAAAAATGAATTCTTTTCATTTATTGTGAATGATTAACCAATAATGTTTTACAAAGATTTAAACTCTAAAACTTTAAAACATTAAACAGGGTCATCAAAGCCATTCTCCAATATGCTTGATTCCCATAGCTGCAGTGTGCGAGTTGTGCTTCGCCTGCGGCAGAGGTTTAGTTAATGGATCTGATATGTTGTCATCAGTTCCAATCTTGTTTATCTCGACTTCTTTTCTTTCAACGAACTCTCGTAGAAGGTGAAATCTACGAAGTACATGCTTGACTCTCTGGTGGTGTCTAGGCTCCTTTGCCTGTGCAATAGTTCCGTTATTATCACAATACAGGGCTATTGGTCCTTTAATGGAGGGGACTACACCAAGTTCACCTATGAACTTCCTTAGCCATATAGCTTCCTTTGCTGCTTCATGTGCAGCAATGTACTCCGCTTCAGTTGTAGAATCCGCAATGGTGCTTTGCTTAGCACTTGTCCAGCTTACTGCACCCCCGTTGAGGCAGAAGACAAACCCGGACTGTGATCTGAAATCATCTTTGTCGGTTTGGAAACTTGCGTCCGTATAGCCTTTAACAATTAATTCATCATCTCCACCATAGACTAGGAAGTCATCTTTGTGCCTTTTCAGGTACTTCAGAATATTCTTGGCAGCAGTCTAATGCGCCTCTCCTGGGTCTGACTGGTATCTGCTCGTAGCACTGAGTGCATACGCAACATCCGGGCGTGTACATATCATAGCATACATTATTGAACCAATCAATGACGCATATGGAATCCCATTCATTCGTCTACGCTCATCAAGTGTTTTTGGGCACTGATTCTTGCTTAGAGTCATTCCATGAGACATGGGTAGGTAGCCTCGCTTGGAGTCCGCCATCTTGAACCTATCAAGCACCTTATTGATATAAGTGCTTTGACTAAGTCCAATCATCCTTTTAGATCTATCTCTGTAAATCTTGATGCCCAATATGTACTGCGCTTCTCCTAGATCTTTCATCGAAAAACATTTCCCAAGCCAAATCTTGACAGAGTTCAACATAGGAATGTCATTTCCGATAAGTAATATGTCGTCGACATATAATACTAGGAAAGCAATTTTGCTCCCACTGACCTTCTTGTATACACAAGATTCGTCTGCGTTCTTGATGAAACCAAAGTCACTGACTGCTTCATCAAAACGTATATTCCAGCTCCTGGATGCCTGCTTCAATCCGTAGATTGACTTCTTTAGCTTGCATACCTTTTTAGAATTCTTTGGATCCTCAAAACCTTCAGGCTGTGTCATAAACACAGTTTCTGTTAAAACGCCGTTTAAGAAAGCACTTTTGACATCCATCTGCCATATTTCGTAATCGTAATATGCAGCGATTGCTAACATTATCCGAATAGACTTTAGCATTGCAACTGGTGAAAAGGTTTCATCGTAATCCACACCGTGGACTTGCCTGTAACCTTTTGCAACCAATCTAGCTTTGAAAACTTCAAGTTTCCCATCCTTGTCCTTTTTCAGTTTGAAAACCCATTTGCTTCCAATGGCTTGGTAGCCATCTGGCAAATCGACCAAATCCCATACTTGGTTTTCAGACATGGAGTCTAATTCAGATTGCATGGCTTCTTGCCATTGCTTGGAGCTAGGGCTCGTCATAGCTTGTTTGTAAGTCGCAGGTTCATCACTTTCAAGTAATAGAACGTCATAGCTCTCGTTCGTCAAAATACCTAATTACCTTTCCGGTTGAGATCCATATCTTTGCGATCTACGCGGGGTAACATTTCTAGATTGACCATGATTCTCACTAGATTTATCTAAAGATCTCTGAGTTTCATCCTGAATGTCATCATGAGCATTCTCTAGAGTTTGTTGTTCGACTCGAATTTCTTCGAGGTCTACTTTTCTCCCACTTGTCATTTTGGAAATGTGATCTTTCTCCAAAAAGACACCATCTCGAGCAACAAACACCTTGTTCTCAGATGTGTTTTAGAAGTAATACCCCTTTGTTTCCTTTAGATAGCCCACAAGGATACATTTGTCAGATTTTGGATGAAGTTTGTCTGAAATTAATCGTTTGACGTATACTTCACATCCCCAAATCTTAAGAAAAGACACATTTGGAGGCTTTCCAAACCATAATTCGTATGGAGTCTTTTCGACAGCTTTAGACGGAGCTCTATTTATAGTGAGTGCAGCTGTATTTAGTGCATGTCCCCAAAATTCTAATGGAAGTTTGGCCTGACCCATCATTGACCTGACCATGTCTAGCAAGGTTCTGTTCCTCCGTTCTGACACACCGTTCCATTGTGGTGTTCCAGGAGGAGTCAATTCTGATAGAATTCCACATTCTTTCAGATGGTCATCAAATTCATAGCTCAGATATTCACCGCCTCTGTCAGACCGCAGTGCCTTAATCATCTTGCCTAATTGATTCTCTACTTCACTCTGAAATTCCTTGAATTTGTCAAAGGATTCAGACTTATGCTTCATTAGGTAGACATAACCATATCTACTGAAGTCATCAGTGAAAGTGATAAAGTAGCTGAAACCACCTCTAGCATTTGTACTCATTGGTCCACATACATCTGTATGG
The DNA here is from genome assembly GCF_020520425.1 of Spinacia oleracea. Lineage (NCBI taxonomy): Eukaryota > Viridiplantae > Streptophyta > Magnoliopsida > Caryophyllales > Amaranthaceae > Spinacia > Spinacia oleracea. Next base: position 134,965,109 of record NC_079489.1, read on the forward strand.
ATTAAACCCAATAGTTCATTTTCTCTTTCTCCAAATTTAGAGAAAGGTTGCTTTGTCATTTTGCCAAGTAAACATGATTCGCATTCACCATAATCCTCTAAGTCAAATGGTTCTAGAATTCCTTCCTTTTGAAGTCTTTCTAAGCGTTTCAAGTTTATATGGCCTAATCGACAATGCCACAGATAGGTGAGATCTGAATCATCCTTTTTGGCCTTTTTGGTATTTATGTTATATACTTGTTTGTCGTGATCTAATAAATAAAGTCTATTGACTAATCTAGCAGATCCATAAAACATCTCTTTAAAATAAAACGAACAACTATTGTCTTTTATTAAAAAGGAAAATCCCTTAGCATCTAAGCAAGAAACTGAAATGATGTTTTTAGTAAGACTTGGAACATGGAAACATTCTTCCAGTTCCAAAACTATCCCGGAGGGCAACGACAAATAGTAAGTTCCTACAGCTAATGCAGCAATTCGTGCTCCATTTCCCACTCGTAGGTCGACTTCACCCTTGCTTAACTTTCTACTTCTTCTTAGTCCCTGTGGATTGGAACATAAGTGTGAGCCACAACCTGTATCTAATACCCAAGAAGTTGAATTAGCAAGTATACAGTCTATAACGAAAATACCTGAAGATGGAACGACTGTTCCGTTCTTCTGATCTTCCTTTAGCTTTGGACATTCTCTTTTGTAATGGCCTATTCCATCACAATAAAGACAGCTTGATGTGGATTTGTCCTGCTTTGATTTAGCATTGCCCTTGGACTTTCCACCTCTCTTGAACGGTCTCCTTCTAGCCTTGAGTAAATCTTTGGCTTCACAGTCCAGTATTATTTCAGCCTTTCTGACAAGGTGAACAAATTCTGCAACTGTTTCTTCTCTTGGTTCACTTAGGTATAGTTGCTTGAAGCGACCAAACCCACTGTGTAGTGAATTGAGCAAGATAGAGACTGCCATCCTTTCGCTTATTGGTGTTCCTAGTAGACTTAGGCGATCAAAGTATGAACGCATAAGATCCACATGGAACCTCAGTGGGACGCCTACCCTCTGTTTAGTGCGAAGGAGCTGAACATGTGTTTCTTGGACCTCCATCCTATAACACCTGTTGGGAGAACTAACCTTTAGACCAGACATTGATTCAATCAACTCATGGACGTTCAGGTCCCTGTCCTCCGTGCTTCCACGACAGATATCCCTCAGATTCTTGATGAGCGTAAAAGGTTCATAGGCTACAAACCTTCTAGCCCAATCATCAGGGATATTGTTCAGCATGAGACTCATAACCTTTTTGAGATCCGCATCCCAGGCGTAAAATCTCTCAGGGGTCATGTCTCTGGCATAGTAGCTTGGCATGGGATGTGACAGTACATACTCAAGTCCATTTAGTTTGACTATTTCAACTAGCTTAGCTTCCCATTCAAGAAAATTTGCCAGGTTCAGCTTGACCATAAGCTCAGAACCTATGATGATGTTTTGATTGTTGTTTGCCATATTTAAAACTACAATCGAAAAGAATAAACAAATAAATAACCATTCACAGTTTCTCTTAATAAACTTAAATTCTAGCATACATGCATAATTCAATGTTTATTAAGCATTTTATTCAAGTTATGTGTTCCGGCAGGTGTGAATAAAATGATTCCAAGATCCTAAAATCATTGAAGAACTAAGCACAGTTTGTCGACTTAATCCTAAAACATCTTAGGTAAGCAAAAGCCTTTTTCTAATAGTCTAGAAACTATTCTTGGTTGATAGGTACATCTAAGAACTTATTAGGTAAACCTATCGATTTTGCCACGACATAAAAGGGCTCCTTACTTATATCGTTGAGTTTCACCAAAACTAACATGTACTCACAATTATTTGTGTACCTTGCCCTTTAGGACCAATAAGTAACACCTCGCTGAGCGAAAACTATTACTAGATTGATGTAAAGGATATCCAAGCAAGTGTATATTTTGGCATGACACCTTTTAACTCAATTTTTAAGTTTGGAACTTAAGGCTCTTACTATGTTGGTTAGATTTTAAGTGAACTAAAATCCTTAATCATGCAACATAATCAAGCTTTTGATCTCATGCATTTTAAGACATATTTAAAAGCAATAAATAACTTAAAAGATGCATAAGATAAATGTGATCTAGTATGGCCCGACTTCATCTTGAAGCTTTAACTTCAAAGTCCGTCTTGAAAATCTCCGTGGGATGCACCATTTTCTTCAAATAGGATAAGCTATAATTAAAACTAATTACAACTATTTGATGGTACGCAGACCATATTTGAATTGAAAAACAACTTTGGTACTTTAGACCAATTACATTCAAATTAATTGTACGCAGACCATATTTTCTATCCTATTTGGGCCATACTAGTCACTTCATAACCTGCAAAACAGTACATATACAATAAATACCATTCACCCATTCATTATCATGAATGGCCCACATAGCTGGTTAGTAAAACACATTATGCATCACGTAAACATTTGCAGCAATGAATCAAGGGCACCAATAATCTACCAATTATTCAGTCCTTATTAATTCTAATCAAGTTGTTTTAACCTTAATAATTTGTAGACCTAATCAAGAGTTTATGACTAAAAGGGCTCCCACTTAAACCAATAAATTCATATGCTTTACTAATTTTAAACATAAAAATGTATTTCTAGTCTAACCGGAAACATACAAATTTAATTAAAATTTAAGGCTCATATAAATTTATAATTGAATCCAAAAGTTTAATTTAATTTCAGTCGTATTTAAATTAATTCATGATTTTAATTTTAGTAAAATAATTAGAATAAATAAAATTTATTATAATTACAATATTCAAAAGTAAAATCCAAGAAAATAATTTAAATTATTAATTTTAAAATTAATAAAAATTACGTAAACTGAAAATTTCAAATTAAAATTTCAAAACGATCTAATCGCAATGCAACAACCCCACGCAACGTACGCCCATGGGCCACACACGCACAGCCATCGCTGGCCATGTGCGCGCAGCCCATGCGCTGCGTCACATCGCTGTTGCTGCTTTCCTTCGCAAGCCTTCACGCGAGCTGGTGCTCGCTGCGCGCGCGCCAGCGCTCGATGCACGCGAGCCATCGCTCGCTGCGTTTGCTCGCCAGCGCTCGCTGCATGCGAGCCAGCGCTCGCTGCGCGAGGCATTCGACGCTGGGCGTAGCACTCGTGGCACGCAAGCTTGCGCTCACTGCGCGCGAGGCTCCGCACGCTTGCGCGAGGCAGTGCGCGTTGTGGCGCAGCTCGCTTGCTGCCCACACGCGACTGCTGTGCCTTGCTTTCGCCCTCGCCCATTCGTCCATTGCTCACAGCCCACGACACAAGGCAGGGCTGCTGCCTTGTGCTCGTGCACCATGGCCTTGCTAATTGCATTCGTGCCGCATGGGCGACGAGCTCCCTTGCTCGTCGTCACATGCCCGCATTATACAACACCCCTTAAGGGTAACACGTAGCGTCCATTGCTTTGTGCGTGCAATTTATATGAGCGAATCGCTTAAAATTTAAAAAATTTATATTTAAAATTAATGACAAATTAATAAATAAAATTAATTTCATAATTTTAGGGCGAAAAATCGAAAATTTATTATTCAATTGATTTCCGATTAACATGGATTCAAGTCTAGGTCATATAAATTTAAAATTTATCATAAATTTACAATTTTTATGGTGGTTTTTAATCATAGGTATCTAATTAAATTATAATTAATTATGAAAATCAAATTAATTCTAAATTATTCTAATTTTCAACAAATTAATCATAATTACAAATTAGATTGCATAATTAACAAGGCTAGGCATTCAAACTTGTTAAACATATACAGTAGGTCAATCAAAAATTCAAGATTTATCAACAAGAATCGCAAATATTTAATTTAACATCTTAAATTTACGAAATTTTGCATTCGAAAAACTAAAACCTCCAAAAAGTCATAGTTAGGCTTCGAATTTGAGAATTCTGGGTTCGGCAGAAAAATATTACTTTTGTCAAAATTTTAGAATGCCTTTTACATGCGAAATTGACACAAAAATCACTCGATTTGGATGAGTAACGAAGAAACTGCCGAAAAACTGCGTACGTATAATTAAATAAACGCAATTTGCAATTAATTAACAATTACGAAAATTAATCACCCCTTTTAATTCTTGCAAATTTGTAATATTTAACCATGTTCATGCAATTTTAGATTATGAAAATAATAAGAGGCTCGTGATACCACTGTTAGGTTATGATACATATGACAATTCATAAATCATGCGGAAAAACCATAAAGCCAGGAAAACATATTATTTACACATAATCATTTAGCATAGTTTAGATGCATACTCTTTGTTTCGTGCCTTCCCTAGCTGCGCCCGAACCGAACAAGAACAAGTCTTTAGGACTCCAAGTGTCGTCCCTCCGTAGATAGTCCACAGCACGTCCGGATCCGCCTTAAGATTGACCAACTAGAATCGCCCTTAAGGTACTATTATTTTCGGCACTTTTATAGGCAATTGTGTAATTGAATTTTGCTCTCAAAAACTCACTTTAAATACTTGAATTCTCTTCTTTAAATATGTGACCCTAGGCACCTATTTATAGAGTTATGGAAAAGGATTTGGAATCCTAAATTTATTTAATTATAATCCTACTAGGACTCTAATTAAATAAACTAAATCTTTTAGGATTAGATTAATCATATGACAAATCCCGGCAGCTTTAGGATTCGAGTAGCACACAAACACACACACACGCACAGCAGCCCACGAGGGGCGCCATGCGCGCGCGCGCTCAGCCCGCGAGCTTACAGCCCACTGCCGCAAGCCCACACGCTGCCGCAGCCTTGGCGCGCGCTGGGCCTGCCTTGCGGTGGGCCTGGCGCAGCCTTGGCTGGTGCGTTTGTGGCGCGCTGGCTTGCTGGGCGATGGCCCGGCTTCGTGCTGGGCCTTCGTCTGGCAGGCCTCGTCCGATGTTAATTCGTACGATACGCTTCCGATTAATTTCCCGATTCCGGAATTCATTTCCGATACGAACAATATTTAATATTTCCGATTCCGGAATCAATTTCCGTTTCGAACAAATATTTAATATTTCCGTTTCCGGAATTATTTTCCGATTCCGATAATATTTCCGATTCTGACAATAATTCCGTGTCCGGCAATATTTCCGATTCCGGCAATATTTCCATTTCCGATAATATTTTCCGATACGTACCATGTTTTCGTTTCCGGCAACATCTACGACTTGGATAATATTTGTATTTCCGATACGATCCATATTTCCGTTTCCGGCAATATCATCGTTTCCGGAGTATTCATTTCTTGCCTGTGACGATCTCAGCTCCCACTGAAACCAAGATCCGTCGATTCCGAATATCCATAGATGGAGTATTTAATGCCATTAAATACTTGATCCGTTTACGTACTATTTGTGTGACCCTACGGGTTCAGTCAAGAGTAAGCTGTGGATTAATATCATTAATTCCACTTGAACTGAAGCGGCCTCTAGCTAGGCATTCAGCTCACTTGATCTCACTGAATTATTAACTTGTTAATTAATACTGAACCGCTTTTATTAGACTTAATATTGAATGCATACTTGGACCAAGGGAATTATTTCCTTCACTTATCGCCCAGATTCAAAATGCAAGCCACACGACTTCTACATTAAGGGTTGAAAGTAGCAAAACGTTACCTACCACGGAAGGGATAGCTCGCACCTACACGAGTGGAACCCCAAGGCATCTTTTTCAAAAGAACCTACAAAAATCGTACGCCAAAAGGAAGCATCCCAACATGCATACTTGGGGGCTCCGAGCTGCGAAACGACTATAGCAAAATAAAAAAATCGAAAAAGCAAATGTTTGAACAATCGAAAGGGTACGATGTTTAAGCCCGCTTCATGAATAGGCCTAAACCCTATCAAGCTTCTAAGAAAACTATTCAAAATCAGTCATTGCTCAAAAAAAATATGATTCAAGGAAACTGATTAATGGACCGCACCCAACGGCCATTATATGAACACTCGTTCGCACATACATATCATGATTCACGAACGCATTCAAAAGAAAAAATATATATATACAAGAGCGATCAAAGTCTTACGCCTCAAGGTATGTTCCTCGGGCCATATAGACTCGCCCAACTGTTGCAGTAACTGTACGCCTTAAAGAGCAACAATTCCTTAAAACAATCGCCCCAAAGCGACAAGCGTCGTAGTCCACCAATCGGCTACAGCTTCTTAAGAAAATCATCGCGTTCTAAAAATAAAGAAAAAACAAAAGAGAAGAGAATACATAGAACTTCCAAGTGAAATAAACGAATGAACAAGAGGCCAACTGTGTCATCAAGAAAGCTCGCCAGGAATTATTTTCAGCGCCCAGCGCTGGGCGCCGAAATCTTTAACGCCCAAGCTTTGGCGCCGAAAATGATCACGTACCAAAAAAAACAACTCTGACTTCTATAGGGCCCTGCCATATTCATTCGACTTTAAAATTGCCGAAAGTCGCACCTCACGGCTTTGTTAAAAGTAGCACGCCACTACAAAGATCGCTTGCACTTACGAGCGCAATCCCAAACACGATCAAGGACATTACGAAATGCGTATCCCCAAGGAACCTCTTCAACAAGAAATGACCGTCAAGCACGAATTCTTGGGGGCTCGAAAGAAAATATAGAGTATACAAAGTTAAAAATAATATTCCCAGACTACGCTATACGAAGTCCCGTGTTTGGATGTCTCAAAAAAATAAAAAATAAACCGGTTTACGACCTCAAGACAAAGGTCGCCGTTGATACCTATACATAGTCCCCTAATCAAGGAACCAGGTAGTGGCAAAATTGAGCCGTAAGGACTAACTCAAAACCATAAAGGATAATAACCACAAGACAATGGTCCGTCTAAGCATGTTGTCAACCCACATTCAGGTTGCAACTAAATCCGAGCATCCCTCGAAAGAATTCGCTCCTGCAAGAATAAATGAAAAGAAATTCTCAAAAGAAATCACAAGAAAGGAAATAAAATAGGGACTTGCCCACCTCAATCGGGCAAGATCGCGGCACACGAATCCCAAATCGAAAAGTCGAATTCAGGTTCGCTCACCTCCAGCGAGCGGGGCGTCCACCCCTAGCGGACAGGGCTCGCCCACCTTCAGAGGGCGGGGTCTGCGTCACTAGCCGCGCAGGTCCTCAGTTTTCGACAAAAATAAAGTCTTCAAATTTAAAATAGGCACGCCATCTTCAGCCGGCGGGGTCTACGGCGCAAACCACGTAGGTCCTTATTTTCAAAAAAAGAGCAAAATAAATTTCAAAATAGATTCATCCACTTCTATCGGACGGGGCGTCCACCCTCAGCGGACAGGCTCGCCATCTTCAGCTGGCGGGGTCTACGTCACAAACCGCGTAGGTCCTTATTTTCAAAACATCAAAACAGATTCGTCCGCTTCTATCGGACGGGGCGTCCACCCTCAGCGGACAGGCTCGCCATATTCAGCTGGCGGGGTCTGCGTCACTAACCGCGCAGGTCCTTAGTCGCTGCAGCGATAACTTTTGCTGGATTTTCCTTCGTTTTACGTCCTATAAAAACAAGGGTGCTGGATTTTCCTTCGTTTTACGTCCTATAAAAACAAGGGGGTTTTCTCGTTTAGCTAGCCCTGAAAATGAGAATCTTTAAAAAACGTTTTACCTCGTGATTGGGCTTGGCCAGGCCCAATTACACTTTATAGCTTTGATTTCGAAAAACTCTGTAGTTACTCCCAATGACAAAGTGAGGGAGTTTCTACGCACCTTTAGATTCTTCCAATGATAAAGTGAGGAATTTTCTATACTATCAGTTGACAAATCCCAATGAAACGTGAGGGATATGTCGACACTTCAAGTGATGACCCTTAAGTCAAATGTTATCACTCGGGGGCTCGTGAGACCCTCGCAAAACAGGTCACATACACCATGGCTTGTGTGACGCACTCCATCTAATACTTTGACCATCGTCTTACTCCAAGACTCAGTCAAAGTGGGGGCTAACTGTAGACACCTACTTTTGTCCCCATTCCCGAAAGGGAAAGGTTCGATGATGAAAGCATAAATCTACACTTGACAACGCATCTCCTATAAAATAAACGAATCTCAATTCCCCTTTTCATTTCACCCGAAACCTGCTATTTATGGAAACCTGCTGAAAATAGTAACTGCCGTAAAGGGTAGCTTCTAAAAGTGGCAAGTCATAAAAGATAGAAACCTGTCAGAATTAGGTGTTGCACTCCAACATAAATCCTAAATGAGATAGAAAACTGCGAGAATCCTATTCCTAATATGATTCGGAAATAAGAGTTACGTATTAATTAAAATCCTAACGAGCCTAGAGTTCGTAACGGGCCCAAACGCATTCCGTCATGAAATTGATACGCACTAAAAGACTCGATTAAGTCTCATACACTCCGGATTCTAAGAATCCGAATCTGACAAAGAAACGGCCCAAATAGCAATTTCAACGCTCAGCCCTGGGCGCTGAAATTGCCTGGATCCTATTTTCAACACCCAGAGCTGGGCGCTGAAATTGCCTGGATCCTATTTTCAACGCCCAGAGCTGGGCGCCGAAATCTTGGACGCCCAGCCTGGGCGCTGAAAATACCCTGGTACGTGTTTTTTCCTAATTCTTTGTGGATTAGAACTCTGCAATTCTATCTTTCCACGAACTCTTCCCTATAAATAGGCCCCTAAATTCGACGTGAAAGGACACACAACAACACACAATTATATTCTGAGTATTGACTCCAACCCTTAGCCTAAGCCTCTCGCTGCGAAATTGTTCACGCGTTCTGTTGCAATCGATCCATAAATCGAACAGAACGTATCCTGTCCCATAATTGAGATTCGTTAAATAAAAAGGAGAAATAGCAAAGTCAAAGTGGTTAGTTTTCTGAGAACCGTGACGCACCTCTCAAGGGTGCGTCGTAATGTGTTCCTTTTCGATGATTTAACTGCTTTCCTCGCCCTTTTTTTTGAACTGTTAAACTAACCTAATCTGATTGTTCTATCACGCCTAACAAATATAATATTTTTGGGAAATCGGATTATCATGCTAGGTCCCTTAATGCTATTTAAATCAGATAATCACGATCGAATTAGTATTATATGTTGCATATTGCTAAAATCAACTCAGATTAGTTTAATAGTTAACGCATGTCCCTTCAATTATTTATGATGAGCTAGTAAGGATATCCTGCCTCTGGAGTTATCGACGAGCGAAGTACTCCTCTCGGTAGTTACAGTCCCCCGAACCCTCAATCTCTACCTTGCGGGTGTATATTGAGAGATCCCCACACCAGGGATCACAAGGGAACCTACGGCCGTCGTGGTCAAACATAATTGCACTCCCTTTATGTCACGATAACCGGGTTTTGTCAGTTTTTCTCATTGTCGTTAAAAACTGAATGGCGACTCCTGTATTACTAGTCAATTGGGTGTATACTCACAGGAAATCCAATTACACTTGATTGAATAAAAAGAATCGTCACACCCAGGAGGGACGAGGTCACGCATTAGCCTCGTGCTTTTTCGACCCCCTCACACCCCCTATCTGTTTGCAATAGGAATGGAGTACTTGTCAAGATGTCTTAGTAGTGTAGCAGGTGATAAGCAGTTTAAATACCATCCAAGATGCAAGAAACTGAATATAACCCATATGATGTTTGTTGATGATCTTCTGATGTTTGCAAGAGCTGATATTCCTTCTGTGACTGCTTTGTTTGGGGCTTTCACTAAATTTTCTCTTGCTTCTGGCCTGCTGGCTAATTTTCATAAAAGTGAGGTCTACACTGTTGGTATTCCTGATAGTTTATCTGATCAGATTGTAGAGCAAATTGGCATCCCAAAGGGTTATTTTCCCTTCAAGTACCTTGGTGTTCCTTTAACAACCAGGAAACTTAAGTTTGCTGATTGCAAACCACTCATTGAAAAGATTGTTGCTAGAGTGAAAAGCTGGTCTGCAAAATTTTTGTCTTATGCAGGGAGGTTACAGTTGATCAAATCTGTCTTATTTGGTATTCAAATGTACTGGAGTCAGATCTTTGTGATGCCAAAAAAAGTAATGAAGGAAATCCAAAGGATCTGTAGATGCTTTCTTTGGACAGGTTCTGAGCTGGGTTCAAAAAAAGCTCCTGTTTCTTGGGAGCAGATGTGCTTTCCCAAGAGTTGTGGAGGGTGGAATTTGACCAATCTGATTATCTGGAACAAAGCAGCTGTTGTGAAGCATCTATGGGCTCTTTTGTTAGGTTATGATACATATGACAATTCATAAATCATGCGGAAAAAACCATAAAGCCAGGAAAACATATTATTTACACATAATCATTTAGCATAGTTTAGATGCATACTCTTTGTTGCGTGCCTTCCCAAGCTGCACCCGAACCGAACAAGAACAAGTCTTTAGGACTCCAAGTGTCGTCCCTCCGTAGATAGTCCACAGCACGTCCGGATCCGCCTTAAGATTGACCAACTAGAATCGCCCTTAAGGTACTATTATTTTCGGCACTTTTATAGGCAATTGTGTAATTGAATTTTGCTCTCAAAAACTCACTTTGAATACTTGAATTCTCTATGTAAATATGTGACCCTAGGCACCTATTTATAGAGTTATAGAAAAGGATTTGGAATCCTATTAGGATACTAATTTATTTAATTATAATCCTACTAGGACTCTAATTAAATAAACTAAATCTTTTAGGATTAGATTAATCATATGACAAATCCTGGCAGCTTTAGGATTCGAGTAGCACACAAACACACACACACGCACAGCAGCCCACGAGGGGCGCCATGCGCGCGCGCGCAGCCCGTGAGCTCGCAGCCCACTGCCGCAAGCCCACACGCTGCCGCAGCCTTGGCGCGCGCTGGGCCTGCCTTGCGGTGGGCCTGGCGCAGCCTTGGCTGGTGCGTTTGTGGCGCGCTGGCTTGCTGGGCGATGGCCCGGCTTCGTGCTGGGCCTTCGTCTGGCAGGCCTCGTCCGATGCTAATTCGTACGATACGCTTCCGATTAATTTCCCGATTTCGGAATTCATTTCCGATACGAACAATATTTAATATTTCCGATTCCGGAATTATTTTCCGATTCCGATAATATTTCCGATTCTGACAATATTTCCGTTTCCGGCAATATTTCCGATTCCGGCAATATTTCCATTTCCGATAATATTTTCCGATACGTACCATGTTTCCGTTTCCAACAACATCTACGACTTGGATAATATTTATATTTCCGATACGATCCATATTTCCGTTTCCGGCAATATCATCATTTCCGGAGTATTCATTTCTTGCCTGTGACGATCTCAGCTCCCACTGAAACCAAGATCCGTCGATTCCGAATATCCATAGATGGAGTATTTAATGCCATTAAATACTTGATCCGTTTACGTACTATTTGTGTGACCCTACGGGTTCAGTCAAGAGTAAGCTGTGGATTAATATCATTAATTCCACTTGAACTGAAGCGGCCTCTAGCTAGGCATTCAGCTCACTTGATCTCACTGAATTATTAACTTGTTAATTAATACTGAACCGCTTTTATTAGACTTAATATTGAATGCATACTTGGACCAAGGGCATTATTTCCTTCAGTCTCCCACTTGTCCTTAGGGACAAGTGTGCATTTCCTAATTCCTTTGTCGCTCGATGCTTGCTCTTGAACATAAGGTAAGAGTTGTCATCCTTATTATGTCTAGAGGTGTTTCTCGGTTTCAGAGTTCAACTGATCAAATAAACAGATAATCATAGCCTATGATTCATCCGAGCACGGCCATGCATTTCACAGTTTCTAGCTCTCCGAGTGGCCTTGTACAACTTTTAGCATCTCATCCCGATTTATGGCAGGACAATCCCAATCTTGTGATCTTGAGATTAGACTTCGTTTGATAGGTGATTACCTGAGCGTTGCCTTTATAGCCTCCTTTTACGGTGCGACGGTTGGTCAACGTCAAAGCAACCAGTTCTCAAACAAGTAATCTCAAATCACTCAGGTATTGAGGATTTAGTGTCTAATAATTTTAATGAAATTTACTTATGACAGATTTTCATCTCTTACAGTAAAGTTTCATAAGTCTTGTCCGATAATAGTCTTCCCAAAGTAAGTATCTATGCAAATGATTATGACATTGCCATGTCCACATAGTTCAAGAAACAGAACTACTAGTCATCTTGCATTCTAGTCGTCTAACGTTTTCTATGCGTCCAATTTTATAGAAAACTCTGACTAGGGACCATTTTCAACCTTTGACATTCAAGTTCACTTGATAGACATTTCTTAGTCACAGGACTGGTCCTGACAATCAATCTTGAATATATCGTCAAATTGAAGGGACTCATCATTTAATACACCACAAATTAAATGGAAAAATGAATTCTTTTCATTTATTGTGAATGATTAACCAATAATGTTTTACAAAGATTTAAACTCTGAAACTTTAAAACATTAAACAGGGTCATCAAAGCCATTCTCCAATATGCTTGATTCCCATAGCTGCAGTGTGCGAGTTGTGCTTCGCCTGCGGCAGAGGTTTAGTTAATGGATCTGATATGTTGTCATCAGTTCCAATCTTGTTTATCTCGACTTCTTTTCTTTCAACGAACTCTCGTAGAAGGTGAAATCTACGAAGTACATGCTTGACTCGATCAATAAATTGGTACTTGATTCGATCAATAATGAATCATAAAGATTTTTCCTATAATTTCTAAACAAAATTATGAACTACAACCAAACTAAACCAAATTCGTCAAAGCTATTGAAAAGTAATTTCAGAATATCTTTTCAATAATATATATCTAAGAGTTCCTAAATTCAGTGGGAGATTAGTGTTTGTTTTTCAACAAACTAAGGCCCAAGTATAGATATATGTTTCATTAATTGTGATTTAATCAAATGAGACACAAAGGTATTATTTCTATCACAAATTTTGAGAACATAATGTTTGTTTGCTCGAAATAGTGTCCTTTTGGAGATTCGTTTTCCGATTCCAAAATGACAAGTGCGAGAAAATATTCCTCGAAAGTCTTCGAGGCGTACAACAAACATAAACGGACATTCCGGAGGATTTTAAAAGTTCTTTAGAAAATCCGAACACTTATTCTCTAAAGGATTTTAGAAATGGCTTTAAAGAATATTGAAGGAAATAATGCCCTTGGTCCAAGTATGCATTTAATGGTAAGTCTAATAAATGCGGTTCAGTATTAATATACAAGTTAATAATTCAGTGAGATCAAGTGAACTGTATGCCTAACTGGAGGCCGCTTCAGTTCAAGTGGATTAATGATATTAATCCACATCTTACTCTTGACTGAACCCGTAGGGTCACACAAATAGTACGTAAAAGGATCAAGTATTTAATGACATTAAATACTCTATCTAATGGATATTCGAAATCGACGAATCTTTGTTTCAGTGGGAGCAGAGATCGTCAAAGGCAAATAAATAAATACTCCGGAAACGATGATATTGCCGGAAACAGAAATATGGATCGTATCGGAAATATATATATTATCCAAGTCGTAAATGTTGCCGGAAACGGAAACATGCTACGTATCGGAAAATATTATCGGAAATGGAAATATTGCCGGAATAGGAAATATTGCCGGAAACGGAAATATTTTCAGAATCGGAAATATTATCGGAATCGGAAAATAATTCCGGAAACGGAAATATTAAATATTTGTTCGAAACGTAAATTAATTCCGGAATCAGAAATGTTAAATATTGTTCGTATCGGAAATGAATTCCGGAATCGGGAAATTAATCGGAAGCGCGTCGAACGAATTAGCATCGGACGAGCTTGCTAGACGAAGGCCCAGCACGAAGCCAGGCCCACGTCTAGCAAGCAATAGCGCGCCACACATAGCCCAAGCCTGCGCTAGGCCCAACGCAAGGCAGGCCCAGCGCGCGCCCAATGCTGTGGTAGCTCGCATGGGCTTCGTGGCCGCGTGGGATGCGTCGCTGCTCAGGCTCTGTGTGCGCGCGCATCGCGCCCCTCGTGGGCTGTTGTGCAATACGAAACCTAAAGCATATAGGATTCGTTTGATGATTAAATTCCTAATCCTAAAAGATAAATTAATTAAATAAGAGTTCTGCTAGGATTCTAATTTAATTAATTCGTATCCTAGTAGGATTCGATTGCTTATTCCATAGCCTATAAATATGAGATCAAGGCTCATAATTTATAACGAGTTTGAAGTATTCAAAGGTAAGAATTATGAGGAAAAATTCAGTCATACACTTTGCCCATAATAGCCGAAAATATTAGAACCTTAAGGGCGATTCTAGTTAGTCAATCTTAAGGCGGATCCGGACGTGCTGTGGACTTTCTGCGGAGGGACGACACTTGGAGTCCTAAAGACTTGTTCTCGTTCGGTTCAGGCGCAACAAGGGAGGGTACGCTACAAAGAGTATGCATCCTAATTATGCTAATTGTTATGTGGCAATTAATTTGGAATCCTAGCGTTTATGGTTTTTCCGCATGATTTATTTTCGTTTATATGTATCATAAACTAACAGTGGTCTCACGAGCTGTATAACCCTAATAATTCCTTGCTTTTTATAAAACATTTTTCGACTTAAAACACAGGAATTACCAAGATATTACCGCCACCGTGATAACAGCTAAGGCTATTTACCAGAATTACGCAGCGGAATTAACTAACTTTCAACCATAATAAATAAATAGTTAATGATCATTAAAACAAGTTGGAACCGTTGAGGCTCAAACTAAAACAAACCATTGGAAATCCATTAACTGAAAATAGTAGTATTAGTCATGACTATAAATAAAAATAGAGTTTATAAATTACGGAAGCATAAAACTCTCAACTCGAATCCCATGATAACTTCTCCCGCAAGTTATCTCTACAAACCTGCTTTATTGAAAATCTACTCCCCAACAACGCAAATGCAATTGATGGATCATCATAGGGTCATTAAGGCGAAGGCCATGACCAGAAGACATGAAGCACGAAGTCAGCAAAAGCTGAGTACGAACAAGCTAGAATAACATTCTATCCTAACATGCTTCACTCGACAATTAAATGGTCAACATGCAAAAGCCATATAATAAACAAGTAAACATGGGGACAAGACTCGACACGAGACACGACTCTTGACTCACAGTTTAATAAAAAGTAGCTTCGAACGGGTAAAGTAAGGTATCCTCAAAAGGAAAGAAAAGGGTGATGGGAGCCAACCATACACCAAAATAAGTCGGGCTACTACCGACAGTCGGGCCATACCGACAGGAATTCCAATGCACAACGGCATAAAAGAGAATGAAACAACGTCTTGTATCATTCTAGGAGTACAAGTTTTCCGGCAAGACTCCCCCCATTTTTCATACTCAAGGTATATACGTTCCAAGAGTTTTGAAGCTCTTTGGGTTACACTTTACGTTAATTAGTATATTATGTTCAAGGCGACTCAAGACACAACATACAAACAATTGAACAATTAAACAATTCAACAATGACACTTCATTATTTTACTTCTTTAAGACTTGTGAT